>NC_056725.1:1129376682-1129436682 GCF_019279795.1 Protopterus annectens | reverse complement strand
GACTGAGCAAGAATTAAGGAAGTAAGAAATTAAATGGATCATGAGATGACCCTGCACTGGCGTGGTAATCAAGGAGCCTTAATCCTCACCACTAACCCCAGTGAGGGACGTGCACATTGGGAGGATGACAAGTACACACACAGTAAAGTACAATTTCCCGTAAGAGCACAAAGAGATCACAGTCAGTCTGGTGATGATTTCTCCCTCTCTCTCCAGATCCCCAATAAGACTCCCCACTGGCACAGCTATAGGGTTCAGATGTCAGCCGATTGGTCAAGCCAAAACCTCCAGCACCCTCTCTGTCCAATCAGTGCTTCATGTCCCTGCCCAAGTAGCTGACAGACACACACTTTGAGATTTGATTTATATACAAACACACAGACACTCCTGGGGAAGGCTGGTACAGGTTCTCTAGCAATGCCCCCTTCTGCCCAGACTATACAGTAGTACCACCTGCCACCAACTACCCTTCAAAGCTACCATAAAGGCTCTTACCAAAGGCTGTCCAGTTCTACTCTGTAATGTTACTGTTATCCAAATAGCAAGTGGGACCAGAACTTTTAAGGCTATCTAAGAGTGGCCTATACAGTATCACCAAATACATATGCAAGTACTTTAAGAGCTTAAATACCTCAAAACAGAACCAGCCAAAATTAAAATGTTTAAATATATTTAATAATAAAATCACAAGACAATACTCATTAACTCAACACAGTGACACTAGAGTTTAGAATCACAGGAAATATTTTAAAACAGCATTGTAGGACAGTCTTACATAAATAATCTTACTATTTTTATATCTAGTTCTAAGAGAAACTATGTTCTAAATAACTTACTTACAGAGCAAGGCAAATATAGATGAGAAGTGCTGAAGAGATGTTTACAGGTCCAGAACAAAATACAAAATGCACAGACTTTCTCTTTGAGATAGTTCTAATGTTACTAACAACATTTCTGCTGAATCATCTCAAATTATATAATTCTTGTCACATCTGCCTTAGTTCTCAGGCTAGCAGGAACTTAAAATTTAACATGTCTCTGTTAAAAATGCTTATCTCCCAAATGCTGACACTTCTCTCTTAGAAGCTTGCCTGAAACTGGAAGTCGTAAAACAGTTACCTTGGAAACCTGTATATTATCTCTGTTTTCAGACAATAGGAAAGCCTTCAACTCTAGACATTCCCCTGGATTTACTATTCCTCCGTGCAGGACTAACGTAGTCTTGCACGGAGGCAGACGTTTAGGAGCAGGATGGCAGCACACCATGCATAGTAATGAGGCACGCTGCCTGAGCTCCTAATCTTACATGGAGCGTGTTTGAGTGCAGGGGGTGTGTCTGAGAGAAGAGCTCTCAGAATATACATGCCCCCCACAATGAAGAACAGCAAAAAGGGGTAAGAAATGAGCGAGACTGCTCATAGATGTCCACATATCCCCACCAACAGTCCCCCTCATGTACAACAGCAAAAGTATACATAAATAAAATGAACAAACATGTTTTTTTAGTAACCACACAACCAAAAGACTGAAACAAAACGAAGTCTAATATTGAGAGCGTTGTTCCAAATACAATAAAGGCTGTCCTTGTACCCACGTATCACTCTATGTAGGTGATACAAACATCGATCTCACACGGATTAATAGAAGAATTTATTACCAAAAAATGAAAATAATATACTTTAAACACATAGGTTCAAAAAGAATAAAAGCAAAGTAACTGATTAAGCGCTTTCATTTCCAACACCAGAGACTTCCTCAGGATCCAGTTACCATTCACAATTCTTACTTTATATATCACACATAATTAATTACTAATTGGACATTTGTCTGATTAATTGCTTGTACTTATAAATTAAAGGGCTAGACCTCAATAATGAATTTATGCAACACTGAAAAAACATTTTGAATAAAATTGTATTAAATAAGCCAACATACATACAAAGAATATATATATATATATATATATATATATATATATATATATATATATTTATATATATATATACATATAAATATATATATTCAGTTGTTGCCAAAGGCACATTTGTAAATGAATGCATACTGACTTGTTAACCAAGGAAAACCCCCCCCAAAAAATTAATAATTGATTGAATCAACAAATAAATAAAGGTTTTGTTAAATACCTATATGCAAAGTAAATGCATGTGTCTATCTCAATGTGTATATGTATAGACATAAAAAATATACAGATATAACAAATATGTACTTATTTATAATATATATATATATATATATATATATATATATATATATATATATATATAAATAATAAATTCAGTACATTTTTAAAAAAAATTGAGTACATTTTTAAAAATATTGGTAGTGTGTAATTATACATCAATTAAAACATCAATTAAGAATAACCATATGGTTTGTGTAACATGTTTTTTTCTTTAAAAATCCGATTAAAGCTAACCATAGGTGCGTGGGTGTGCTGAAGAGGATAACAAGGAAGATATATGCAAATGAAGCAGCATAGCAATAGTGTAGTGGGCACAGCATTCGCCTTACGAGCAGGCATTCCCAGTTCGAGTCCCACTACAGTACATTCCATTTTCCATGGCAAAGCACATTATGACTAATATTGTTGTTGCATAGCCCACTAAATAACATATATTAATGAACTGGAGTACTGCAGTAAATGCACATGTGAGGTGTCAGTGTCATAATGAATAAAGCACTAGAAAGCACGTTTAAGCACCAATAAGCAGTAGTAAGCATATTAAAGCACTAGTAAGCGAGCTCAAGCCCATTTGTGTGGGGGTAAGCAATGCGCACACAGGTTAAGCCATTCTGAAGCTAACTCCCTGTAAGCATATGTAACCAGAGGTTAGCATTGCTTACCCTCATGCCAACATGCACAAACCCACTTACAAATGCTCAAAACTACCTTAATCACTCTGTATCCAATGGCCCTTGTTCTGCCCATCAACAAAATAAACAGCCATGCAGGTCTCAAACTCAGGACCCTATACACCACAGTCACAGTAGTTAACCACCAAGCTATCACAGAAGTACAGAAGAATGAGGTATCAGCAAACAAGTCTTCACCATAGTAAAACCAAACTGAATCTGTGAAAGGAATCAGTATACAGACATATGTGCCTTAACCCACTACATAGCATAAATATGTGAACTGGAGAAAAGCAGTAAGCCCAGAAGTCAGGTGTAATTGTAATAGAGTGTTGAAGTCCCCAGTAAAACACAAGGACCACATACAATGTGCGTACACATGAATCATGGATACCAGGCATACATATAAGGTGTAATGAATAATATGCCAGCAACAGGAGACTCGAATTTCTTTGAATTATTGCTTATTTTGTGCTTTTCCACATTTTTCCTGGTAATGAATAACAACTCAATGCCATAAAGGAATTATAATGCAAAGTCTAATGTAAGCAATGCTAAGCATTGCACAGGCCAGCTTAGGAGGTGTAAGCAATGTGTAGGCCAGCTACCTCAATGTGCCCAGTGGTATACCCCTTTAAACAATGCCAACCCTAGGTAAGCAGGTTTGCCCATAGCCTAGCCTTTTCAAAACTGGCCAATCACAGAAAAGTGTGGGAAATCGGCCCTACTTAAACCCAATAGGCGGGAATACATCTCATAACTGGTTGTAGCTTCCCCTTGCAGGCACAATGGCAGTAAGTGGATAAGGTTTGAGCTTTCGGGTGCAGCACTGGTGCATCCAGGAGTCCAGAGTCATGGCAGGACTCCTTGTCAAAGACCATGATCAGAGACTGCTGCAGGGCCAGTACCAGGGCTCGCAATATAAGGTGGAGGCCTGGGACCATCTTGCCTGTGACCTCACCAGTGCCACTGGCATACCCTGAACTGGTGAGCAGGTCAGGCATCACTATGCCGACCTGAAGTGGTGTAAGGGGAACCTCTTGGACCAGTGGATTCAAGAGTCTAGAGCAGCAGGCAATGTTCGAGTTGTGTGTAAGTATCACCCCACTATGTGTGTAATAATTGCCAGCTCACGTATATCATGGATAGGTATGGCTAAATATTCCTCTTATATCCCCCACAGCTGCAATGGAGTGGGCTGCAAACCAAGAGGCCCACGTCAGTCACCTGGTGAGGTTGCGATGTGAATCAGGTCAGTAATACTCATGCATTTACTGTCATAGGAAATAAAACTAAAAGTAGTAGTAAATCAATTGCCTGTATAAAACCTGTATTGTTCAAGGCAAGTACTGCAGACACTGGGGAATGTGGCAGGAAATTTATTCATGATGTGAATCAGGTCAGTAATACTCATGCATTTACTGTCATAGGAAATAAAACTAAAAGTAGTAGTAAATCAATTGCCTGTATAAAACCTGTATTGTTCAAGGCAAGTACTGCAGACACTGGGGAATGTGGCAGGAAATTTATTCATGATGTGAATCAGGTCAGTAATACTCATGCATTTACTGTCATAGGAAATAAAACTAAAAGTAGTAGTAAATCAATTGCCTGTATAAAACCTGTATTGTGCAAGGCAAGTACTGCAGACACTGGGGAATATGGCAGGAAGAGTCTCATATAGTATGTATATAAATAAAAGTGTAAAAGCCTGGCAATAAAGTTCTAACTGCTGGACTGCATGTGTGTACTCTGATACCATATGGTAATGTAGATTTGCAATCATGTAATAGTACTGTTGCATTAAGCACTATTACCCACACCATGCACCATAAATTGAATGTGTAGGAATGCTTGTATATGACTGTTGTATACCCCAGAGGCCATTTAGCACAACTGATAGACACATAGACAGAAAATGGGGAAAATGCAGACAACAAAACCCAAATAGCACATGCAACTGAGATGTGAAATGTTGTTTTGTTTATCACACACAGCCATGGTTTGAATCCTGTCAGTGGTACTAGTCTACATGCAGAAACATACCCCACAACTGTACAGATATGTCCAGAATGTCCAGTAAAGTGGCCCATATTGTTGCCTATCAACCTGTCTCCCTGGGAAATCAGTGGGATGACCCCAGACATATAGGCAGCAAACAGGAAATACAACTAATTGACAGGCATCTATGAGAACAAAGCTTATGAGACTAAGAAGCCACGTATGTCCCATTTACACCCCAACTTGTCAACTGTGGCCAGAGTGTGTACAGTAACAGAGTGAGATGTATGTGCATAATAGTAATGTGGAATCTGGTACTGTGTGTAGGAACATTCAGGTAGTGCTAACAAACATTTCTCCCACAGGTCTGCCAGATACCAACACTGTGCCCAGAAATTCAAGAATGATACCCTGTACTGGTACTGTTTACATTGGTATTGTATGGCATCGCGACTGATGCAGTTGCTCTGAATAATGAGGTATTACACATCACTGTTACCCACACTGTTCTACAAAATATTACTGTCTAGGAGATCTGTATAAAAGAGTGTTATAATACAAGATCAGAATGCAAAAGCACAGGGGATTAATAAGACAGAAAACAGATAGGAGATATACAGCAATGTATATATATATATATATATATATATATATATATATATATATATATATATATATATATGTATATACACGTGAAACCCAGAAGATGTACAAAAAAACCCCTTCAGCTGTAGCAAGCAGAGATGACAGTTTTATCGTCAATGATAATTCTTCTATATAGATAAATCCACAAATAAAACGAATGGCAAATACTGTAAAAGCTTTATTCCAAGCAAAAAGACAAACGTAAGCGCTTTCACGGATTCAACCGCTTCTTCAGACGTATCAGTTAAAGCCATCATTTCAGTTATATTTAACCAAGATTCAAAGCCTTAATTAGATAATTAGTGAATCCATTTAAAGTGCCATTACATGAAATGCCATTAAAATAACTACATAACAGTATTGTGTAAATTTATATGATAATTAATTAAAAATAAAAATAAAAATAAAAATAATGATAATAAAAACATTGTCAATAAAATCATATGTATATTTAATATGGTCTGATGTAACTTTATCTCAATTTTCTTGCTCTCAACACAGGTTTAATGGATATCAGATCATTGAGACCATAGCCCCGGTGTGCACCTAGCCTAAATATCCATTCCAATTTAACGCATTCTGTATCATTGGTAATGTTCCCTAGTCTCAAGTTAGTATATTGAATATGTAAAATTTGAAAATGGAAAATGTGGGTTGGACCTTCCATATTTACATGTCGTGCTAAAGCATTATACTCCTCTTTCCTGCACGCTGTAATAATGGTCCCTAATCGTTCTTTCAAAGTGTTCGTTTACCCACATAAAATTTAAAGCACTGCGTACAGTGGGCTATATATACCAAATTTTTTGAATTACAGGAACCGTTCACTTTGAGCTCCCATAACCGTCTTGTTTCAGGATGTCTATAAAACCTAGACTCATCCACATATGTACACTGCTTACAATTATTACATTTTTTGGTACCATTAAATTCCAAGGCCAGCTCCATATCTAAGTCCCTAACTATTAGATTTCGGTAACAGAACTGTTGTTTTAACGTCTTATTATTTTTATACACAAAGCTAGGATTATCTCCTAGCAACTCTTTCGTCTTGTCATCCACGGTCAAAATGTTCCAACATTTTCTTATCACCTCCTTCACCTTATGGATATTATTACCATAAGGAATAATTATGCTGAGCTCCTGTTTCCTACAGCTAATTCGATGATTTTTGCTCACTGTTCTATTTGAGAAATACGGTTTAGCCTGCGTATTCCTTTGTGCAACTACTTGTTTACAAATTGCATCTATATCTTTACTATCATAACCTCTAGTTATAAAATCAGATCTTAATGTTGATAATTCATAGGAACAAATTATTCTATCTATCTATTTAGATCAACAATTGAAGCAGTTATTATTGACATACCTTATGGTAATAATATCCATAAGGTGAAGGAGGTGATAGGAAAATGTTGGAACATTTTGACCGTGGATGACAAGACGAAAGAGTTGCTAGGAGATAATCCCCGCTTTGTGTATAAAAATAATAAGACGTTAAAACAACAGTTCTGTTACCGAAATCTAATAGTTAGGGACTTAGATATGGAGCTGGCCTTGGAATTTAATGGTACCAAAAAATGTAATAATTGTAAGCAGTGTACATATGTGGATGAGTCTAGGTTTTATAGACATCCTGAAACAAAACGGTTATGGGAGCTCAAAGTGAACGGTTCCTGTAATTCAAAAAATTTGGTATATATAGCCCACTGTACGCAGTGCTTTAAATTTTATGTGGGTAAAACGAACCGCACTTTGAAAGAACGCATTAGGGACCATTATTACAGCGTAGCGAGGAAAGAGGAGTATAATGCTTTAGCACGACATGTAAATATGGAAGGTCCAACCCACATTTTCCATTTTCAAATTTTACATATTCAATATACTAACTTGAGACTAGGGAACATTACCAATGATACAGAATGCGTTGAATTGGAATGGATATTTAGGCTAGGTGCACACCGGGGCTATGGTCTCAATGATCTGATATCCATTAAACCTGTGTTGAGAGCAAGAAAATTGAGATAAAGTTACATCAGACCATATTAAATATACATATGATTTTATTGACAATGTTTTTATTATTATTATTTTTATTTTTAATTATTATATAAATTTACACAATACTGTTATGTAGTTATTTTAATGGCATTTCATGTAATGGCACTTTAAATGGATTCACTAATTATCTAATTAAGGCTTTGAATCTTGGTTAAATATAACTGAAATGATGGCTTTAACTGATACGTCTGAAGAAGCGGTTGAATCCGTGAAAGCGCTTACGTTTGTCTTTTTGCTTGGAATAAAGCTTTTACAGTATTTGCCATTCGTTTTATTTGTGGATTTATCTATATAGAAGAATTATCATTGACGATAAAACTGCCATCTCTGCTTGCTACAGCTGAAGGGTTTTTTTTGTATGTATATATATATATATATATATATATAGCAGACACAACTGTGATGGACAGTGTTTAAGTTGTAGCAGACACAATCATGGGCTGAATCCTGGGAGTGGATGTAGGCTGCATACAGAATCATACCCCACAACTGTACAGATGAGGTTAGAATGTCCAGTATATGGGTCCATATCTGCTGTCTGTCCCCCTGGTAAGTCTGTGGGATGATCCCAGATGTTTAGCCAGCTACCAGGGAATACAAGTGATTGTCAGACATCTATGAGAACAAATCTGGCACTGTAGCAACCCCCAAAACTGTTAGAAGAGTAATATTTCAAGAATGTCCTATCTACACTCCCCATGTTGTAAAGCTGTGACCAGAGTGTGTACAGTAACCGAGTGAGATGTATGTGCATAATACTAATGTGTAATCTGGAAGTTTGTGTGGTAACAGTCAGGTAGTGCTAACAAATATTGCTCCCACAGGTACATCAGATACGAACACTGTGCTGAGAAATAAAGACCATTATAACCTGTACTGGTACTGTTCACTCTGGTATTGTAGGGCATTGTGAGTGTTGCAGTTTCTCTGAATAATAAAGTATCACTGTCACCCACACTGTGCTACATAATATAACCGTGTAGGAAAGCATGTATATGTGTGTGTCAGGTCACTAAAGGTGGAAGAGGGTAATATTCTAGATATGTCCTGGCACACCAGCATGTGGTCAACACATGGCCAGAGTCTGTGCAGAAAGAGTTGGATACCTATGTGCACAACATCATCCCGGAATCTGGCAGTATGTGTAGAAACAGTTAGTTAATGTTAACAAACATTCCCTCCACAGGTATACCAGGTAAGAGGTATGTACTGCAGGTAACACCAGTTCATGTGTAACAATGATGACAGCCATATCACTGTCTAAACTAAGGCTATAGGGTAGTATAGTAAGACTTGTAAGGTACAGATACCAGCACTGACTAGGAAAGTAATGTGGACTACAGGAATATCCTAGTTGTTAATTGACATCTCCCCCCCACCATATCTCCAAAAATAATCAACATACCCACCCCAACTAGTATGTAATGACACCTATGTTCTGATAATATCCAATTGTTTGACAAATAGTTTAATTGTTCCCATGCATGTGCTATATTGAATTATTCCAACATTAGTGGCATGGTCCCATCAGTGTACCTGCATGGTGTTCTTATTAACACTGTGGTCCCATATATGCATGTGTTCTGTTTGCTATGCAACTGTTGCATATCTGGTGTGTGGGTTAATGGGAATATATATGCATGCTGTTATACCTAACCCTGGAATGTGTTGACTATTACTAATCCAAATATGATGAAATCTAAACACTATAGCACGCTTGGGAAGGCCGGTCCCAGCAGACCAACCTGTCCCACCCCAGCTTGCCGTGGCACCGGGCACCAGCATGTCTGCGGCCCAACTCGGGACCTCCCTGTTTGTTGGTCCTGCACCACCTTTGGGTGGAACCGCCTCAGGGGATGGGGCTCGCCCCCCCCAGGGAGCATCACCATGTCGGGGTTGTGGTTTAGAGAGATCAACCAGCAGCTTGGTGAACTTCTACACCAACTACAGGGCCGCATGTCACAACTAGATTATCAGTCTGGCTCTGCGACTCAGCCCCCAGCACAACCACCATTGGGGCAGTGAAGGTGCAGTGGTGATTGCCCATGGTTGGGGACCTCAGTCCTACTGTTTCCATTAGGGGGCTCATGGGGTTCCATTTTCCCAACACCCCTCCCCATCAAGGTGTTTACCCCCCACATGTGTCATATACTGCCCCTGTATGCATCTTGTTTGTCTTGTCTGTTAACCTACCAACCCTACCTCCCCAAATATACTTACTACCCCTCCCCAACATCCCACTCTCACCTTAAAAAAAAGGGCAATCTGTTCCCACAAAAAAATCACGCCCCATACACAGCTGTCCATTTCGCACACCTGTCCACTGGACACATGTAATTTGGTCTAATTGGAATCACATACCTCCAAATTCAGTGTAAATGCACAGCTGTTGCTTTAGAAGAAATGGGCAGCTATGGACCTTCCCTACACCCTTCCTGCACATCCCCTGGCTAGTAATCCCTACTGTCTTTCCCTCTTTATGCCCCTTTTTTCACCACTTTCCTATCAACCCCTTTTTCTTTTCTTTTAAAGAAATTAGCAGGGGGTAAGCAGGAGTAAGCACTTTTAAGAAGCAGTAAGTGGGTTTAAACCTGTTTGCATGGAGGTAAGCAATGCCTACACTGGTTAAGCAATTTAGAAGCTAACTGAGTATAAGAAACTGTAACCGGAAGTTAGCAGTGCTTACCTTCTCACAAACCCATGCAAACCTGCTTACATCTGCTCAAAAGTGCCTAAACCACTATGTATCCAACAGTCCTTGTTCTGGTCAGCAACAAAATAAACAGCCTCTGCAAGACTTGAACCTAGGACCCTGCACACCATAGACAAAGTGATTTACCACTAAGCCATGTCAGATGTGCATAACCCTGATGTATTCACAAACATATCATCCAGCCCATTCATTCAACAGTACAGAGAATGTATTCCAACATGTAGATGTCTGTCTGTGTGTGTAAATATATTAATATATAAACAGATACAACATATCTAAATATAAGGATATATATATATATATATATATATATATATATATATATATATATATATATATATATATATATATATATATATATATATATATATATATATATACATATATATATGAACATATATACATGCAAATGCCTGCATCTATAGATGTATATGTCTACATCTATATGTCTAAATATATACAGCAAGTTATATATATGTAAGCAGATATATATATATCTATGTAGGTATATACTGATATAGTTATATTTATGTAAGCAGATATATATATATCTATATAGGTATAAATGGACATACATCTGTAAATAACAATGGGAAAATAACTAAAACATATATGTCCACATGCACCATTAATGGGGTTGAGAGGCCCCAAACAATATACGTCTTGTACGAATAGGTATACCCCCAAGAGCCAAACATGTCCACCCTGCAATACACTACCAAGTGTTGCAGATCCCATAACCAGGACCTGACGTGACATGGGCACAAGATGTTAACAGTACTACATCCTACCTGTATGATGTCAGGCTGGTATTGGTAACATATCATGCAGTACAGTTTGACTCCCATAGGAAATGTACAATGTGGAAGCTATCACCATCCCTAGGATACATATACACAGACACATATATGCAAATACAGATATATACACACACACACACATATATATATATATATATATATATATATATATATATATATATATATATATATATATATATATATATATATATATATATATATATGTGTGTGTGTGTGTGTGTGTGTGACTACACATACACATACAGAGATATGTACAGTAAGATACATATGTAGCAGGTGCACACAATATGGATCAGCCACTATGCCTACAGTTATCATCTTAACAACTGGACACTGTATGAGCCACCCATACAAATCACAATCTTTGCCTGCAACATATACCCACAGAGGGTCATAGGATATAACACCACACATAGGTATGCATAAATGGAAAACCTTTATTTGTGTACTATTACAGTTGTATATGCCATGTCATATAGCTGTTCAGACACTGACATCCATATAAACAGAGTAAAGCAACTGTGAAACTGTTATACTAATACAGTAGTCTGGAAAGGTTTACAAATGTTGCTGTCCAGGCCGAGGCCTTCAAATAGTACAATAGTAAAGGCAGACTGAACCACAGGATACCAAACAATCAACAGTAAGCAATGCAGATGGCAGCCTCTATCTACACTCTGTACACAATCCCTAGGGGGTAAAGACCTCAGTTGACACAATGGGATGTATCTGTTACATAACAAGGCATAACTGACACCATCACTGGCAGCACTGTGCAGGCTACAGGCTGACTGACTTAAAACTGCCCTACATTTCCTATTGGGGAATGCACATGTACCTGCATATATAGCGGGCTCTACAGACATGTCACAGCCCAGAGTACAATACATCAGTGTGAAAGTGCATAACCACATACAATGTGAACACAGCCATGCATGGTACACTAGCGTTATATTACAGTATAGGGACTATTTGTTCACCACCATCCTCATATTTCCCACTCACACACTAACCCTACATATACTGGGCCACTACAAAGTGTGGTCTGATGCCTGTCTGTGATATGGGTAGTGTGTGTATGGCCCTACAAGCATGTAAGCCAATAGGGTAACATACAGTGGAGCAGCATGTAACATCAGATAGAATGAGACCAAGAACAATGAGATCTACCACAGTCTGTACACAGGTCAATGTACATATAATCAATACACACACTGTCGACTTTCACCTTACACACACAGACCTCAGTACTGTACACACAACCACAGAATGTCCAGGTGATGTCATCAGATATAACCCCTATTATACATAACATGTGTAGCAGTCTGATATCTCACTGGCTTGTTATCAGTGATGATGTCACTAATTAAGGTGTACAGCACATATGCATCTATTACTGCATGACATATGTACAAAGGTTGACAGAGTTGTAGTTGGAGGTACATACACTGGGTCAATATTGACATGTCGCTGTGATAACCTCATGCATTTACTGTTGTAACAAGGTTTGTTGCAACATATGTCCTATGAGGGATATGACGTCAGTAGCTTTCATGTCTGTCACCATCTACAGAATGCAATCCTCACACTACCTTCTGCAATCCACATATAGGTGCTCTGTGGGTAACACATGAAACAAAAGGCACCACACACTGCCCAGTCTGCAGATGACCCTACAGATGGTGTTCCCTCATAAACATAGCACTGACATAGCAGTTATTAAAACATGTAGTACAGCCATATCCACACACACCCTGTTAAACCAACATTACTCCAAATGCAGTATAGCAGCACTTACAGTCTATAGTCAGGTCAGGCACATCCCCCTCCCATGTGTTGCCCTGTTTCCACAGTGTATGTTGTTATAGGTAAATCCCCAATCCATCTGAGATGCTGTTTGCCAAACAACAGAACGAGTTCCTGCTCATAGTGAATGAAAAGGCCCAACACCAACATGATGTTCCTAGATACTGGAGTGTGTTTCCATGCAATTGGCAATGGGAATGTTACCACAGCTGTTCCACATGCAATCAGCTAGAGGAGGGCTGCAGTTTGTGCAGTGGTCATCAGCTGATCATGAGCATCAATTAAAATACACATGTTGCTGCCTAGGTAAAGCAGGTGTAGATCTCCACATCCACCAGAGAGGGAGTGAGAGAGTCAGACAGAGGCAAAGTAAAGTCAGGGAGAGGTGGGAGAGTAAAACGTAAGCATGTTTGTGTCATACACCTAGCAGCACAGGGTATCAATCCCCTGATGACTATGTCATGCTAATCACATTTCTATGCAGTTATCGGATGTGCCACATAGGTTACATGTTGAGGAGCCCTCAAAACGTATATGTGATGGTGAGTGGCATCAGCAACAGGGATATGATAGCTATACATAGGTGTAGTACATGTGCCTGTCCACATGAACAGGTGCCAGTATCAACACAGCCACACTCTCTTAGGGATGCACACACATTAACACACATGGCAGGGCCAGGAATTCAACTCATCACTAGTGAGATTACTACAACACATTACTGTGCAGGTATCACATGCACCACAGGGGTCATACAGAGGTTATATGGGCAAAGGGTATGTGGAGGTGTGTGACATTGGACAGCATGCTTCAGTATACCAATGGGGGTTGTAGTGTGTGTGAATGTGATCATACGCATCATAACCCCCCCCCCACACACACACACACATACACACAGGGTGCCAGTACTGACATGCATGGGTGCATTACTTCACAGGTATGTAGTGGTCGATTGTGCCAGACAGCTATATAAGGCTATATGATGGGTATACCTTGGCATCAACCTACATAACAATGGCCTGCATTGTGGCTCAGTGGTGTAGTTTCTGGATTTGCACACACAGGTGGGACTTGTATTTACCATCCAGTCACCTGGGTGACTATTGTGTGTGGCCAATGCTGTGCATTGCTTGCCATGTATGTGTCCCTTAGTCCATGACATGGACGTTATCTGGGATGTGCACACCTCCCACATGCATGTACAGTGACATGTGGAACTGTACCTGGGGTGTCTGGCCTATGTTGTGTACACAGATTATCATCAGATGTGCCAGTCCTGGCCTCATGTGGTGGGAACTGGTAATGGACAGCAGGTTTACCCTGCACCTACATTGATAGCATGATACTGACATTCCCTGGTCTCAGTGGCATCTGACCATACAGGGCATGTTTTCAGGCATGGTATGTCCTTTGTGGGTCACATTTGATGGCACCATAGGTGTTGCAGGTGTCCAGTGGGGAACATGGGTAAGGTGCACTGTCGGCATGTACGTGCCTATTGGACAGATGGACAGGTTACCATGCCCTCTGTAGCCCACTGCAGTCATACCATGGTTACTATCAGTGGGCAATATGCAGGGTACTACCAACATAGCAGCTGTTGCCTAGGCAAGTGTGTGTGTGTATGAGACATGGGTTGAGAGTGTTCTCTGGGTAATACTAGGGTTGCTAACTTTGCTTGCCTGGCCTTGATGTCATATGTAGGGGCATGGATTTGCACCCCAGCCTCTCGGCTATTTCACATCTGTTATCCCTGTACAGAGGACATTGTGATATATATACTAGGGCCACCATATAAGTAATTGGCAAAACCCACTCCACATTGAACCCAGTTCTTATACACTCACAACCACCTCCACACAGGATATGAGTTACAAACACAGAGGCACACACACCTGTCATGTCTGGGATTAGAACTCCTACCTAACTAGTTTATTACACTACAGCTCTACGTGGTTATAGGTTGTGCCACAGAGATTACTGGAGTATTCTTTCCCCAAAGGTGTATTTCACACTGAATGACATCAGCAGGATTGCCAAAGTAGGGCATTTGAATTGTAGTGAGTGTGGCCAGGCTGAAATGCATTGCTCCCTAGACAGACATTGAAACACACACAAAACAACCACAACCAACATGTGTGGGAATAGAACCCCTACCATAGTTTTATATCTCACTACAGCATGATGTTATAGGACACACCATGGGGATTACAGGAGTATTCCTTCCCAAAAGGTATATTTCACACTGGATGACATCAGCAGGATTGCCAAAGTAGGGCATTTGCAGTGTAGTGAGTGTGGCTAGGCTAAAATGCATTGCTCCCTAATCAGACATTGAAACACACACAAAACATCCACAACCATGTGTTGGAATAGAACTCCTACCAGAGTTCTATATCACACAATAGCATGACACTGTTATAGGATGCACCACAGGGATTATTGGAGTATTCCTTCCCCAAAGGTTTATTTCACAATGAATGACATCAGCAGGATTGCCAAAGTAGGGCAGTTGAAGTGTAATAAGTGTGGCTAGGCTAAAATGCATTGCTCCCTACACAGACCAAGACACACACACACACACACACACACACACACACACACACACACACACACACACACACACACACACACACACACACACACACACACACACACACACACGCACACACACATGCACACACACCCACACACATGCACACACACACACACACACACACACACACACACACACACACACACACACACACACACACACACACACACAGTTGCCATTTCTGGGATTAGAACTCCTACCTAACTAGTTTATCACACTACAGCAGTACGCAGTTATATGATGCGATACAGAGATTACTGGGCTACAGCTTTCCAAAAGGTCTGTTTTACAGTGTATGACATCAGTAACCTTGACAAAGTAGGGAATTTGAATTGTAGTGAGTGTGACTAGTCTAAAAAGCATTGCTCTCTACACAGACGGTGATACACACACACACACACACACACACACACACACACACACACACACACACACACACACACACACACACACACACACACACACACACACACACACACACACAGTTGCCATGTCTGAGATTAGAACTCCTACCTAACTAGTTTATTACACTACAGCAGTACACAGTTATAAGACATGCCATAAAGATTACGTGGCTGCAGCTTTCCAAAAGGTGTATTTCACAGTGTATGACATCAGCAGCCTTGACAAAGTAGGGCATTTGAATTGTAGTGAGTGTGACTAGCCGAAAAAGCATTGCTGTCTACAAAGACGGTGACACACACAGTTTCCATGTTTGGGATTAGAACTCCTACCTAACTAGTTTATTACACTACAGCAGTACACAGGTATAGGACACGCCACATAGATTACTGGGCTGTAGCTTTCCAAACTGTGTATTTCACAGTGTATGACATCAGCAGCCTTGACAAAGTAGGGCATTTGAATAGTAATGTGTGTGACTAGCCTAAAAGCATTGCTTTCTACACAGACACACACAGTTGCCATGTCTGAGATTAGAACTCCTACCTGACTAGTTTATCACACTACAGCAGTACGCAGTTACAGGAAGCGCCACAGAGATTACTGGCCTACACCTTTCACAAGGGTGTATTTCAAAGTGAATGACATCAGCAGGCTTGTCATAGTATGGCTATGGAGAGGGCAGTGTGAGTGCAAGGGCCATAACCCATTCATCTAGAGGTTGACACACCACATGTGGGCACACGCAGGGTTATATTCCACAGGTACATGCATACAGCTACTAGATGACTACTTCCTTGTACAGTCATGTTGCACAGATAGCACTTGCACCACATAGTCCATAATGCTGACAGATACCAGTGGCTAAGGTCTACAGTGAGTGACATCTGAACCTCATGTGGTTGTAGCCATTTGTCTGTGTGCTGGGTGGGACAGGCCTCATAATGGATGGCCCCTTGTGATAGTCACTCTCTTCCAGACATCTGTGTACTTCTACTTTTGGCTTATTATAGTGTGCTGTCCTTGGGTATATGCCTGTATTCCTATCCAGTATGCGTGCAAAGTGTGAGTGCTGCATACTGAGGAGTGTCTGTAATAACATTTGCAACTGACAAATATGTCTGGTCCACTGTTGTTTGCAGACATAGCCTTCATTTGTTTAAGTGTGTGAGCATGCTCATTATGACCTTTTGGTATGTTGTTGGCTGACATTGCCTTCATTTCTCTAAGTGTGTGAGCATGCCCAGTATGCCCTTCTGTATTGAATGTGTGGATCAATTCCAGGTAATTTGTACTGCAGTGCTGACCTTTGTGTTGTACACCTACAGGTAGCCTACTGTTTCTGCAGGGTATCCGTCGATCATTTGCAATATGGGGACAAACTGTGCAGGAGATAGTGTGTACTGTAGATGATTGTGTATGTGCTGCTTCAGCTGCATGGTACTGCTGTTAGCAGAGATATTCAGACATGTGTACTGTTATACACAGTGATGCTTTCTGTCCTCATGTACTGTCAGGTGGACATTCTTGCTCACAGTGATGACTTGGGGGATACGGGTGACTGCAGCTGTGTCTGGTATTGTGGGCAGAAACCTACGTATTCATGGTAAGTTATGCCATTCTGGAGGGGGAGCTGCAGACACTTGGTGCTGGGTTTGTGTATCCAGTTCAGCACCTCAGTACAGTGCTGGCAGAGGATCCCATACTTGTCCGCCCATCAACATGGCAGTATGGCCTTATCTAGCTGTGTACAATGCCTCACAGCTGTACAGATTTGCACAGGTTAGCCAGAGGCAGGGGCCATGGGTCAGGACATTTACCTTATTGTAGTGTACAGGCAGGTGTGTAGCCACCCATTTATGTGTTTACAGCCAGGGATAGTGTGTGCACACAACTTAGTGTCAGACCCTACACATTCCATGCTGCCCATGCTCCCACACCCCCCTCTGTTATTCTAACCTCTTCCATGCATTATGCATACAATCTCTGATACTTTCCCTAAGAGTATCACCACATCACAGGTGTGTGTTAGTGTTGGTCCACAGTTCATGCAGTGGGACATGGGCATGTTACTGTGGTTTGTCCACATGGCCTTGCATATGGCTTATGTGGAGTGTGTTATGTTATTTGGGTGTCCATGACATAACAGGCATTGGCAGTACGTGTGAGACATGGGCGTTTGGTAGGCACCTGTGGGGCATTAGTTGTTGGTGCAGGCCAGATGTGGCAGGCCATTGCATTTTGTCAGTCCTACAGACCCAGACCACCATACAGTATATTCCCCTGGGGCTACAGGGTAGATAGTTGTTCATGCCAATACCTTCTATCAGTCTTGATCTGGTGGTGTGGATGCTGGCAGAGTGCTACCTAGAGCTAGAGAGACACCTGCATGGGACACCTGCACTGCATGCTGCAGTCTTCCGCTATTGCCATATACAGGTGGGGTCTTACTGTACCCATTCTCCACAGCAGGGATATTGCCGGGGAGGTGCCTGTGGGTGGTGCTTGCACAGCTAGGTGCATGTGCGCTATGGACACTACTTGCATCTGACACACAGAAATGCATGGAGCATTACAGTTATGCTGGCATGTGCAGGTACATCAGCTGATCCCCAATACATCAGTCCTACCTCCTTTGTGATCTGCAGGTGTTCAGGCAGACATCACCAGTATCTCCTACTACAGGTCCAGTTACTGTGATGCATACTTATATGTACAAATCCAAGGGTGTCTTCATTTCACATTGACACTATATATGCTGCATGTCTGGAGTACTTTCCCCTATGTACTGCTTGTATATCTAGCCCAACAGCCATGCCATGTCAGTCTTTCAGATGGTGACACATATTACCACCATACATTTATAATGGCTTACTGCAAGCATGTGTTATACTGGTGGGGATTGTCTTTGGGACTGCAGTCATGAGAGCTTGTCCCTGTTATCAGCAGTAGTGGCCAATGGCCACCAGGTCTTACCTCAACATGTATACATACTGACCACTCTCACACATTATGAATCACACACCAATCCTAACACACACAGACCTGCATGTTGTGCAAATGCTACAACCAGTCCTGCTACCTTGGCTACCTCTGGGCATCTGTGCTCCACTATTATACCTACTCATACATGTTACTACATTTCTACACAGGATTGGGGGGACACCTGAGTGTCACTCCATTTCTACACTGGATTGGGGGACGGGGCAGACGTATCTGTTTCCACATGTCTACATAGGAGTGGTGAGGGCACACCTGACTGTTACTACATTTCTACATAGGATTGTGGGGGGGGGCACACCTGACTGTTTCTACGTTTCTATGCTGGATTGGGGGTAGGGGCACACTTGACTGTTTCTACATGTCTACATGGGAGTGGGGACACACCTGACTGTTACTACATTTCTACGCTGGATTCGGGGTAGGGGCACACCTGACTGTTTCTACATGTCTAAATGGGAGAGGGGGGGGGTCACACCTGACTGTTACTACATTTCTACATAGGGTTGTGGGGGGACACCTGACTGTTTTTACATTTCTACACAGAATTGGGAGGGACACCTGACTGTTTCCTTGTCTACATGGGAGAGCGGGGGCACACCTGACTGTTACTACATTTCTACATAGGGTTGTGGGGGGGGGGGTCACACCTGACTGTGTTTACATGTCTACACAGGACTGGGGGGGCACACCTGACTGTTACTACATTTCTACACAGGATTTGGGGGGACACACCTGACTGTTTCTACATGTCTACATGGGAGTGGGGAAACACCTGACTGTTACTACATTTCTACATAGGGTTGTGGGGGTCACACCTGACTGTTTTTACATTTCTACACAGGATTGGGGGCACACCTGACTGTTACTACATTTCTACACATGATTGGGGAGCACACCTTACTGTTTCTATATATCTACATAGGATGGGGGGGGGGCACACCTGGCACTTGCACACATTTGCTATGACTGTACTGGTATGTCAGGTACTCCATCTCATTCTGTATTCTAACCTATCATACTGACTAGAGGCATATCAGTGTACTACAGGTCTTAGCTTTGGTTGCCCTACATATTAGTGTCTGACTTCCTACCCTTCAGATCTAACATCTCACTCCCTGACCTGCTGTAGTCTGTCTGTGTATGTAGGCCTGGGGGGAGGGGGGTTACACATAGTCATCATTCAGAGGCCATAGCACAGGCTCTGTTTGGGTTTTTCTACACCTGTCCTGCTGACTGAGACTGTTGTTGGGTATGTGAACTTCCCTGACTGGCATGCGTGAGTCATATGGGCACACATGTCACCCAGCACATTTTCTGCAGTGTGTTTTGTCACACTGTGTAGTACTGGCTATTATGGTGACTCCAGTATGTATTACAGATGTCATGGTGCCACTATGGGTGTCTACTGTCTGCTGCCATAACATCCAGCCACCCAATTCCCTTGCATGCTCACATCCATACCATAGATACAGGTAACATCACATTCTACTCCATTTGGCAATTGGTAGGTTGATTGACTTACCTTGTGGGTGTGCCAGGATTGAGGATGGTGCTGGAGGGCTGCCTATGTTGGATACACATAGTACACTCCCTATACAGGGTTGAGCACAGGTTGTGTTATGTTTGGCATCCCTTTTACTGTATGTGCGAGTCAGAGAGAGGTGTCATTCCCTGGATCCCTACTGTGTCAATGTATGTGCTATGTGTTGCCTCTTTGCTAAGGCCAGGGCATACTGGGCATGCCTCCATCTGCTTACTGGGGCAGGCTCAGGTTGTTCCTCCTCTGAGTCACTATGTGCCTGTGCAGGCCTTGGCATTAGTGGGGGGCTGTGTAGCCCTGCCCTGTGCTGTTCCTGCTGCAGCTGTTTCCTCAGGATCATATTGTATAGCATGGCACATACCATAACAATCTGAGTACATGCAGCTGGTGAGTACTGCAAGGCTCCATCAGATGTGTGCAGACACTGGAACCATGACTGGAGCATCCCAAACACATGCTCTATTACATGTCTGGTATGTGCGTGTGCCACATTATAGCATTCTTGTTCAGGTGTGTGTGCATTTCTGATGGGTGCCATCAGCCATGGCTCCAGTGTGTAACCAGCATCCCCCATTAGGTGACCGCAGGGGATGTCCACAACGGCAAATCTCTGGTACAGCTGTGTCAGATGCCAGATGTGTGAATCGTGATAGCTTCCAGGGCAGCCACTACACACATTCCTTATAATGCCCTGGGCATCGCACATGACCTGGCAGTTGATGGAGGGGAGGCCCCTGCAGTTAATGTAGACCCTACCCTGATCACCATGTGGTGCTTTTACGTGTATGTGCATGCAGTCTATAGCACCCCATTACCTCAGGGTATTCTGCTATTTGGTGGAAGAGATGAATATTGCTGGTCAACACCTCATGGGTGTTGAAGAAATATACGTACTCACTCACATGTGCTGACATGGCATCCAGGAACTGGTGGAAAACTCTGGATGCTGATGCCTGTGAGATTCCCATGATATCCCCAGTTAAGTTTTGGGAGGTACCTGTGGCTTTTATTCCTAGGCCTACACATACCTTGGTATCCACTGGGATGGGTTCCACTCATTCAGTTTGGTGTGCCAGGCGTGGTCGGCACAGCTCAACAATTTGCTGTAGGAGGTCCATGTCCACCCTCCAGCACTCCACTATCTCCAGCTCATGTAGCCCCTGGTAGGTTACCCTGGGTTTATACACTCTTCTCTGTCTCCTCAATGTGGGTTGATCAGCAGCATTCACATCTCCACCAGCCTCAGCCTCTTGCACATTTTGTTCTATGTTGCCTACTGCAGCCCCTTTCATTTTGTAATTTTGTTTGTTAAAAGTTCCCCGCTTGTATACACCGGTGGTGTAGAGTATGGGAAAAACCAGAGGGGAAGGTCTTTGCATAGTTTATAGTAGTGTTCTGGGCTGGGCTGGTCTGCTGCCTGTGTAATTGGCTGATTCTGATACATTTCACCTGCCAGCTTTACTAGTTCTTATTACCTTTATACTGCTGTTTGCCCTTCCCATTCCCTTCCTGTTTAAGCCCGGGGGTGCACCGCGCAAACAGAGTGCTCAAATGTGCACAGAGCTGCTATTTCCTGGTTTAACTTTTTTTCCTTTAAAACCCAGTGCATGCCATGCACACTTGCTTAGGCAATGTAAAGAGTACTAGGCAGACTCACACACCCCTTTACTTAGCTGTGCTTAGCTAGGAGCAAACCTGAGCCACAGGGCTCCAATCCGCTTACAGTATGCCTGACACCCCCCCCCATGATGTCAGCTAACACCTAGGCTTGCACCAAGCTATTCCTACTCTTACACTGTTGGGACCTGACTAGCATGCTGGGAAAACTTGGATTCACTATCATTCTACTCATTTGCATAGGATTGCCTGCTAATGCATAGTTACATGTCTCACACTGACCCTCCCCCCTTAGCAACCACTACTCACTGGCCATGTTGTCTTCTGCCTGCCATTGACGTTCATGGAAGAATAGTGATTTTTAGTTAGAATGCTTATTTTTGGTTTATTTTGTTATTTTCCTCGATCCCATTTGCGTGCCACTGCCCTACACTTAAACAGCCGAGATCGGCTAAAAAAAAAATAAAAGTTGATTTTTTTCATTTTGTAAACAGCTGAGATCGGCTAAAAAATAAAAATTTTTTTTTTCATTTTGTAAGCTGTTTGCATTGCCAGTGGCCTTATACTTGGCCATTGGCATGCTTCCTGACTGATATGCAGCCTTTATTTGGAGCTGTCATGGCTCTGTTTTGGATTTTGCAGAAATGTACTCGGTTACTAACCGAGTAAATTTCTGCAAATTACACTAGTCCTGCACAGCTGGTTTCAAGTTTCCTGGATCGCAATTTCACCTCATTTGCATGGATTTCTCCTGAAAATGGGATAATTTGCATACAGGGGCTTAGTCCATGCAGGACTAGTGCAGTGGTGCTCGTGCACACCCCTGCAGACTGTTCCTGGATCGCACGGCAGACATATTGCCTGCTAGAGCTCCTGCACTAATCCTGCACACTGTGCAAGGCATGCAAAATCTGGGGGATTGTGTTTGCTTTGAGATGAAACAGATATAACAGAGTCATAAACAAGTTCCACTTATTTTCTTAGAGTTTGCAAGTTAACTCTGTATATTCCAGCCTTTCCCATCAGCACATACATTTGCATAGGCATGTAGTTTATACACATTTCTGCTATTTTTCCAGCAGGGTGCACTGTGGTTACAATCTTGAAGCTCACTACAGAACATATAGTTTTCTTACATTTCTAAAGCAACCATACAACTCGTATTACTATTCACAAATGACATAGAATTATTTACAAAATTCTATCTAGCTGGACTGGCAGCATTCACAAGTCATATAAAAGAAATATTATACACTAGAAATAATGAGCCTATCAAAGTTACAGATCTAAAAAATATCTTATGTTTTAAAAACCATTACAAGAATATTAATAATAATAATTCATCTACAAGTGATAACAAAAGTATAGACAACTTTCTTGCTAATAATATTCAAAAGAAAATATACAAACACCATATTAACAACACAGATAAACCCTTTTCCTTTAAAGAATTAAAGGAACAAATAAAAAAATCTTATGACAAAAAGGAACCAAGGCTGGATGGTCTAATTCTGGAATTTTATAAACTCTTACCTGATAACATCTTGAAAATCTTACTAAATGCATTCCAGGAAGTTAAAATTACAGCAAACATCCCTCACTCGTGGAAATATTCTATCATCTCTCCCATCTTGAAACCAAATAAAGAGCCCAACCTTTGTACATCATACAGGCCAATCTCTTTGCTCAACATTGACTACAAGAAATTTAGATCTATCTTAGCAGACAGATTAAATAATATTCTTTCAATACTAATTCATGAATACCAAACCGGGTTTACCAAAAACAGAAAGGTACAAGACAATGTAATTAGATTACTGTCCTTAATAGACTTAGCAAACAAGAAAAAAATGAGCTTTCTATTTTAAGCCTTGGTACAGATAAAGCGTTTGACTCGCTAAGTTGGCTATACCTGTTTAAAGCTCTGCACAAATACAATTTCTACCCAAGCTTTATAGGATTAATTAAAAAACTATATGAAAAGTCAATAGGCTATGTAAAGATTGGATCTTATCTATCTAGTCCATTCGAAATATTAAGAGGTATTAAACAGGGGTGCCTCCTCTCCCCATTGCTCTTTGCCCTGGCTATTGAGCCTCTTGCAAATTATGTTAGAAATATTGACAGCATTAAAGGATATAAAGTATCAGATACATTATCCCCCAAGATACAACTGTTTGTTGATGACCTACTAATAACTTCTAATGATATTGAAATTCAATAGATCACCTATATTAACATAGTGTCACTTTGGAATAATACTTCTTATACATCATATTGAAAATCAGTACAAGAAAGCTTACTTCTTAATAGTAATAGCACATTGCTTGAACCATATACTCAAATACATACAAACATGTCTTTGTGGATTTTAAAAATACACACTCAAAGTGACAGTTCAGAACTTGTTCTCACACATCTTATAAACCAAATATTGCTGTTGTTCAAAAAGCTTATGTTTTCTAATCAATTAATTAAGAATTTATTAATAATTATGTTCCCTATTGCTTATGCAAATGAATGTTTAATATCTTTTGATACTCAGAAAATGTTAGAATTTAAGAAGGATGACCTATTATATTGGAATCAATTTCTCTCAGCTAATAAAATAAGTTCTGCAGACTATTTGATCAGCAGATATAGTTTGCAAAATTGCAACTGGCTGGACATCCAAACTTGTAAGGATTTTATACATACTAAGCTCGTACCCTCATTAGAGGCATACAATAAAAGGAACTTAAAAATCTTGGATTTTATCTCAACAATTATTAATAGCTCACCCAGGAATACTTCATACATAGCTGTTATTTATAAAACTCTCAGAAATTATTTTAGCAAAACAGATGTTTATTTTTGGAATTATTGAAGTGAAGTTAATAGACAAGTATTCTCAAACAAAGATAAAAAACACTTTGTTTACAGTCAGTGGAAGAATCCATATCTTCCCTATTCTGGCGTGTATACACATGGACATTTGTACAAAGATGTTTTTTTCACTCCACATACACTAGCAATAATGTACATGAAAGATGAAATGAAATGCTGGAGATGTGGACATCCTGATGCTGACTTAATACATATGGTTGTTAATTGCAAAATAATTTCTCCATTTTGGTTAAACTTTAAATATCTTTGTAAAGGCTCTATGGAATAACAACTGTACAATTTCTGACTCCTTTATCCTTTTCAATATTCCTGTTCCTGAAGTCATTCCTAAAAACCAAACATTTTTACTATGGCCTATTCTCTCTATAGCAAGGAAATTGTTACTAAAAATTGGAAATCCTAGTCTACTCCTGTCTTTAAAGTTGAATTAATTCATCTTGTGAAATACATTTGTAAGACTGAGATTGCTACTATAAAAGCAAGGACTAACAACACAACCCATCATTTAATTGCTTGAACAAAATTATCTAATCTGTTAGAGAAATATTAAGTGTTCTCCTATGTATATTGCTTTTTTAGTTGTTATGGACATTGCATATAGTTTATTTATTTTTTTTTTTCTTGTTACTATACTGTTAAGTTATTATGTTATAAAATGAATAAAAACATTTTGGAAAAAAAAGAGAAAAAAATGACTGATGAAAGATATTTATTAATTGGGACATAGGATGTTTGGGTTAATTTGAATGTGGTTCTTGGCTAAATGTGGCATTTTTTTGGTCTCCTGCAAGCATTTGAGTGCTATATGCTTGCAACATACTTGCTTGAATAGGCAAGTGGTCAAACTTCCACTAACTCATTCTCCTGTAACTACTGAGCTTTCATAACCCTACCAAAACCCTGGCTCTTACCCTAAAACTAACTTCCCACTCCTCAACTTCAAAACACTTCTTCCTGCTCCCTAAACCTAAACTTCCATTCTGCTCCTTAACCCTAAGACCCCCCTACTATTTCATTAACCCTAAGACCTCCTTCCCACTCTGTAATCCTAAAATTCTCTTCATACTCCTTAAGCTTACCCCCCATCTCCTCCCTAACCCTATGATTCCTTCAAGACCAGAATGGAAATAACATGTAGGAATTTCAGGGGAGCAGGCAGATAAGAGATCAGGCTGTCCAGGTGTGATGTCATCTTGATGAAAACAAACTTTAGATGACTCCTTATCAGAAAAGCCAGACAGGAACACCAAAGGCCATTTATACAATAACATTTTTTTTTAAAAAGGCAAGAGATATTTTTAATTAATAATCCATTGCTGCATGTGTGGGTAATGCTGGATTTGCCTACGGCTGTCTTTGTTTGACTACAAGGAAAAACATAGCCCCATGATTAATTCATAATAACTATGAGTCAATAAACCCAGACATAGAATTATTTTGTTAAATTAGTTCAGTCTCATTTACCATCATCTGCCTGCACCTCTGGGTATAGATGGCTTATTTTATGTACATAGACACAGGAATGTTATCAGAATAGACTGTGTTGTTAGCACATAATATAGTCTCACTACAGTTATTCTGCAGATACTGATATCATCTCAGTCATTTCTTTTGAATATAACACAATTTCTGTGCCCTGTTTTCCCTCATTTACTCCTCATGTATATTCTGAAACCCAGCATTAGCCAGTCATGGTATCCCTCATCACTTGCTCATATCTCTATAACTCTCACCATATCCATCCCTCCTTCTATAATTAACATTTGTTGTTCTGTTGTTTCACACCATGCCTCTGCCAAGCTTCTGAGATTACTTTGTAGAAATATTCACCTCTTTCTTTTTTTCTTTTTTTTGCTTGTTTACTTTAACCTTTGATGCTCAACCCTTTGGCTAAGGCCTTTACTTTTAATCTCCTACATTCCCATAGCTGCCCCATATTTATCTCAGACTATGATCTTTTTGGCCAGGCCCAATGAACCACCCCACTGCATTGCCAGTACATTGTCATTTCTGAGTAAAATGTTTTATTTATACAGAAACTTAGATTGAGAATTACCTTCCTGGTTCCAACCATTTTGTTTTTGTCTGAACCCTGCTATGCTGAATATTTTGAACAACCTGTTTTCTGTCTTGACCCATGATGATATACTTCTCCAATCAGCACTAGTCAGGTTAAGATTTTTTCTTAGTCTTTATCTGCTTAGGCTGCCCATCTGAACAACAATCAGCTCATTATCCCTGGCAATTCCATTCCTCCCCTACTTTGTCTCAGACATTGTAATGCAACAAAATAGTCAGACTCTCTCCTTTTTTCTGTCATCTTCCCCTCCACAATGTTTCCATGTTCTGTATCTGTTTCTACATATTCTTATTCTCTGTCAAATATGGTAACACCACTTCCATCCCAACATGGTCTAGTTTTTTAAACATCATACGCTATGGGATACCACAGGATTTCTATTTCTCTTCCTTTATTTTTATTTCTATGTCAGTTATCCTGACCATGTTAGTATAGTTGACAACAATGAGGAGTACCGGGCATCTCTCTCTCTCTCTCTCTCTCTCTCTCTCTCTCTCTCGCTGTGTCTTTCTCTGTCTTTCTCTGTGTGTCTCTCTCTCTTAGAGTTCCAGCATTGGCTATCAATTTCCTGCAGTCCTGCTACCATTATTTGCCTCCTTCCTCTGGTCTTTCCTATTCACATTTTCTTCTATATTGTCCATGTTTTTCCACACAGAGTTCTTTTTATCTCATGTACTATCCTCTTCTGTCAACTGCATTATCTTCTTTTCATGCTCATTTCCTTAATATCCTTTGTATTTCTTATTTTCCCATGCTCCTTTTCAGTTCAATTTGTGCCTATTTTCTAAATTATTTAGTTCCATTGTGTATCACTGGGCTCTCTCACCTCTAATTCTTTACTTCTTTACCCCATTTTGTGTTCTCCTGGACCAGTTCCTCATTCTTTGTTATCTTCGTCTATCTTCTGGAATGCTCTCTTCAGTGGATTATTCTGTTCCATTACAACTCACCTAAGTATAAAGATACAATCATTTCTGAAGTACTTTTCCATCTCCTATTTAAGCAGCATTGTCCCTTGAGAGCTATGCGGGAATCTATTGCTACTAAGTAGATCTTTCTTTTTCAGCTCCTCCATCGGCAACTTAATATACTTACATGGCACCTTAAACAAACCCAGCAGTTCATTTGATCCTTTCCTTCCTGATGCTGACAGCACTTAGAACAGGGAACACATGCAGCATTTTAAAAAGTGCCACTGTACTCCCAAAACCCTACAGAAGTCTACAACCTCCTCTGTCTTCCTTCTTATCTTCTCTATGGTCCTCTACTTCAGGCCAGATGGATGTGCACAATTATATGCGGGCATCGCCTCCTTTTAATATCTATTTCAGTCCCTATCTGCCCATCATAGGGAAAGTTAGATACATGAGCATTTCTACCTCCACAAAACTCTTTTTTACTATCCCACTCCTGCATCTAATAACCTAGAAATTGAGTCAACCCCCTATCCCAACACCAGAGCCCTCTATCCTTTCTTGACTAGCCCCACGCATGTGCACCTTTCCTAATGACTCTGTTGATACCTACCCTGCTGGCATGGGTTTGAGTGGTATGTTATTACATGGTCAAGCAGCAGTACTGCTAGGATGTGTTGGGAGAAAAGACAAATACCAATTGTGTCAGTTTCCACAGCTGGACAAGATGGAATGTGCTCCTATAACACCCCTCCACAACTGTATAATTAAAATGGCTGTGGCGTCAAACTACAGAATTATCTCATCTATATGGTGCCGCATTTTGATATAACACCAGTAAGCAACATTCACTGAGTCTTGTTGTCTGAAGAATGTTTATATGGTGTACATAAAAAAAAATCTGTGAAAGTGACTGTAGTATAATATTCAGGTTTATATGTAGATAGATAGATAGACATACAGTGAAGTAATTGGCTTAAAAAGTTTCAACAGTTTGACTATCAGTCCTTCTGTCAGAGTCTTTGCACAGAGGAGTAAAAACCCATTTGTTATTGTTGTTTACCTACAAGATGATGAGACTTCCAGATTTCTTTTATGTGGTATAGGAAATATGTGTTTTGGAAGATGGTCACAGTACAGAGTATAAATGATATTTATGTGCCAACTTATGAAGATGTGGCAACAAATGAGTCAAACAATTGGAGCATGGAAGTCCAGTTCATTTGGAAATGTAAATAATGACTGCTTAGTTTACACTGACAGCAGGCACATTCCACAGAGTTGAGAGAAGATAGAATGAATACTTCAGCCAAGAAATGCTTATATATTGAGCCAGTTCAGAGACTTAAGAGTTATCACATAAAGAGAAGATAATAAAGATTCCACAAACAGCAGCTGAACATGCTAGGTCTATAAAGGCATTCAAGGTGTATCTAGGCTGAAGTAACCAATGTACAGATTCATCACCATCTGTGCCCCATTGTGACTAGACTCAGTTTCATAACTGAGATGAAACTTTCCAGATCCTGTTTGCGACATTCAATCATAGCTGAATAAGTGTGCTTGTCATTCAGAATGTATATAATGCACAGATACAGAAGGACCATATCTGGGCATCAGAATTTGCATGTGGAGGTGTACCATGGTGATTTCTCAGTAGTAAATTGGCCTATGCACTAAAACCCTGAATCATAACACAGCCTTCTGATGAAGGACCATGCTAAGGAGAGGTTAAAAACAGCCCACAGAGAAACATGGATTATATGCAAAATTTTACTTACACTCCTACTGATGCCTTACTGGTGCCTGGACATACCTGGACTGGTCTGCAATGCCAATGCATCTCAATGATTAGGTGGATTGGTCGTCTAGGTCTTTGATATGGATAGGGCTAGTGTTTTAGTGAACCTCTTCTTTGTGCCAAATAACAAGGACTATTTTATGGGTGCAAGAGTAGATTTATAACAAATCCAATTGCTTGGTTGTAGAAAGTAGAAGTTGATTTTGGGTGCTGTCATAAAAAAGATTTGGATCTATAGATAACCTTCTCCTGAACATAAAGGAGGAGTTGTAGATGAGATAGGTCAAGATACAGTTTAAAATATAAAAATGGAGAATAGTGTTAGGGCAAGAATTAAGCCCAGAGGAAACCCTGAATGAGCAAAGACTTTATCTAATAAGGCAGGACCAGGTTTAATTGTGAACGTTCAGTTCATAGGTTCATAGGTTCATTGGTTGGTACTAGGCTATCGGCCCTAGGGCCTATACAAGCCTAGCCATAACAATTCCCTGGCGATTCTTCCCACAGTATTTACTTCCCTGGACCACTGTCTAGCAGGGCGAATGACATGATCCCCGGAGTGAATTTCCTATCTCCCATCCAATCATCAAGGTTCCTTTTGAAGAAGGCCAAAGAGGCTCTCTGCTTGACATGTATGGGCAGTCTATTCCAGAGTCTGGGGAGTCTCTGGATCAGGAACATATCCCTCCAGCATATTTTGTTCATTGTGATGACAATGTTTAGATCCTTAGAGCATGTGTCTCTGAGGGATTGGGATTTCTTTAAGTGTAGCATGTCCAACAGCTCTGGGTTTGACATGGCCTTGTATGTTAAGCAGAGATCGCCTCTGAGTAGATGATATGTGACAGAGTATAGGTGGAGCTTTTTTAGACAGTCAGCATAAGGCATCTGCTTTAGGCCTGTGATTCATTTAGTGAGGTATTTCTGCAGCCTTTTCAGCTGTTGCAGATGTCCTGAGAGACACATACCAAGCAGGGTGTTGTATTCTATAATGGGTATAATGAGGGATGAGTACAGTGGGACAATGACCTCATTTTTTCTGGATGAAAAGCCCTTAATGATGAGGTGTGCCACATAGAAGGATTTCCTGACTGTTGTGGCAATGTGGTTATCGAAGGTGAGACCACTGTCCACCTGTGTCCCTAAGTCTCTTATCACTCTTTCGGTGTTTAGTGTACTGCCACCTATGTGGTAATTCATGGGTACATGTTTTATCCCAAAGGGGTTAACTATACATTTCTTGGCACTGAGCTTGAGCCCATGACTCTGGCACAGAGCATCTGTTTCTGTAAGTGTGGGTTCTGTCAGTAAGCCAGTTGGCAACCCATCGTGTGATATAGGGATTAATGCCCAGCTTAGTAAGTTTATCTAAGATTCCAGAGTTGGGGATGGTGTTGAAGGCATTGGCAAGGTCTAGATAGGCTGTATGGACCACCTTACCCTTGTCCATGGCTCTGGAGACTGATTTGAAGAAGTCAGTCACGTTCAGGAGACAAGATCAGCCCTTCACGAACCCAAACTGCTTGAGGTCCAGTGTTTGAAGGTTGCCAATGTCTTTGTTTATAAGTTCCATGATAATACGTTCCATGGCCTTGCAGATCAGGCTCATCAGACTGATGGGGCGGTAGTTCCCGGGATCCAAGGTGGATCCCCCCTTGTGAAGTGGGATAACTGTAGCTGTGCACCACTCAGTGGGCACAAAGCCTGAGGTGAGGCTATGATTAAACATGACACTTAGATGAGGTGCCAGTTCATTTTGTAGTTCATGTAATACACAGCCTGGGATGTCGTCTGGTCCCATGGATGCTGTATTCTTAGCTTTGGAGAGTGTGTTTTTTTACCTGTGTGACCGTTATTACCGGAATTTGGCAATCATTCGGTATTGAGATGGGCCCTTTACACTGATGTCATTTAAGCATAATAGGCTGGAGTGGTCAACCAGGTTAGCTTTATCCATGTGAGAGAGGATGTCATTAGTGAGTGTCCAGACAGCAATCATGGTAGTTCTACCAGAACAAAAGCCATGCTGCTTCCATGAAAACAAATGATGTTTATCAAAGTGGTGAGTTTGTTATAAATTATTTTTTTCAAGGATTTTACCAATGGTAGACAGTACTGAGAAAGGACTAAACTGGGAAGCTAAGGAAGGTATATGATTTTTTAATACAGATCTGGCAAAGGGCTCATTTCCAGATATAGGGAATGGTGTAGGTTGTAAGGCTAAGGTTGTAGACATCTTTTTTGTGGCGTGACTATGACATTTCTACAGTTGAAGAAAACCCAAAGACAGAGGTTAAAGGAACAGAAGGACAGTCTAGAGGAATGTCTCTGTGGAGGAACAGCAGTTTGTTTTTCCTTATATTTCTGTTTTACACAACTGTTCCTTGGAGAGCTGATACATGTTTTGTTTGGATAATACAGGGATTTAGGTTGTTTTAAAAGGAGGTTGTGTTATTGCTAGATTGGTAGTGTTTGGTAAAAATTAGAAGCTGAGTAGTAGTGGGTTGTAAGGACAATAACATTTCTGGTTGTATTGTTTCAAGTAAAGTAACAGTTTGTTGTATTTTAAAACATGTCATGTTAAGGGGCTGAAGATCTTATGGTAGCAGTGGGTGTGGTGAAAAAAAAGTTTAAATATGTTATTTGATGGATCTGGGGAAATGGGATTGGGAGGGAAGTGATGTTGGTAACTCCACCTACATTAGTGGGAGTTAAGCGGTTTGAGTAGATGCAGATCACCATGCAAGAGTGAGTGGTGAAATGAATAAAGATTTGAATTCATTAAACAACAAAAAATGAAATGCCTAAGATTGGCTGTAATATTAGAGCATTTTTAATCAGTCAGACCATTATGCAAGTAATGCAGCCTTATAACACAAGATATTTTGAGACTGGAAAAGGGCAATGAGGAAGGCAAAGACACCCTGCAATCTCCACATTACAAGCAAGTATGACATCAAGTATCTTTACATATTTAAAACAAATGAATTGGAAATGCCAAAAGAGCAATTGTCAAAATTGTATGGTTATGACCTTGGCAATTGCATGTGTAATTGTTGTTGTACATTCCACTTTGGTAAGGTAGCTGTCAGTAAAGTCAGTGAATTTGAGTGTCAGAAAGGTATCTCCAGGGCAGTTCTTCTTAGACATGTGCTTATTTTCTTTAAAGAGGAGAGGCAAACCAGCACAGGGGCTTCAAGACCAGGGAATCCTTTTGTTTATATTGTTTACCAGAACACTGCCTGACAAAGCTATACTTTCCCTCAATGCATAATGCAGTCACATCACTCTATGCACTACACGAATGTTACTATATGTGAAAAAGTGAGAAGAAACTTCCTTTTACTCATACTGGAAGTTCATAGTGTAACACACAGTTTAAACCTAGACTATGTGACAAAGTAAGCACTGCAATACTATGCACTAAACCTGTTTTCTTTTACCCTACTAATGTCTCAGTCCCCTGCTCCTGTGAAGAAATTAGTTCAAACAACCCTTGAGCAATCACTTAATATACTGTTTCTAGTATAATTGTGTTTTCCAAATCCAACACAGAGGAAAAACACCAGACTGACCAACACTTCTGAGGCTATCACAATATCTTGGCAACCCAGTATGTTACCCATGAACTTAATCTCCATCCCTAAACATCTAATGTAATACTCAGTGACATGTTTTGCTGTGGAGTTTTTCCAGCCACTCAACTCATTCTGGCAGGATAAGGACATCAGTAGATTGGTTCTGCAGAAGTCCTTCTGGGTGTAAGCCATGCTCTGCTCAACTTTGTAATAGTTAGCATCAGTGAGTTCCCAGACTACTCACTTTCTCACTTCATCAGATCATTAAATTTATACTTGTGGAAGCTTTACCCAGTTAAAGAAACACCAAACACTGATACTGAACTGAAATAAACCACATAATGAACAAAAGGCTTTGGAACCAGACCACCAGGAAGCACAGCAAAGTTCAACAAAGTTGCTAGTTGCAAATTTGATAAATCCAAGCACAAATGTAATAGATGTGATAAATCCAAGCACAGGAACCTGAAGATCAATACCCAAGTTTAATACAAAAATAAAACACAAATTAAATTGAGTGCTTTCATCCAAGACGATCAAGAACTTCATCAGAATAGTATAAACCTTAAAACACATTGCTTAAATATTAATTTGTCATCCAAATATAGAAAGTTGAGCATACCAAGCACTTAGCAGCATATACAACTCACATGGAAATATAGTTGTAATATGTTTTCCCATTGACACATTCTTCCCCATTTATTACAAGTTTATCCTCTTCCAAGATATATTTGCAATAAGGACACCTTCCACATTTAAAAGTGCTTTTGATAGCACCTTTGTTGTTAAACATGTGTGTCTCATTGAATTTAACAGGTCTTTAAGTTTCTGTCTCTTCTATAAACAACTCTTGGTGTATGCCCCAAGACATTGAACAGCTCATTGTCCACTTATATATACCTATACCGGTTAGTTTTTATAGTATTCATAATTTGTGTACTATGTGCACTACATGTGGTAGTGACTGCACTGCTATCATTTTTCTTGACACAGTTCAATTCTGGGTTTAAACTAGCTACCAAAGGTTTATAAACCCCTCTACCCTTTTCAGTATTATTTCTTCCCGAACTTCAGTTATCAGCTTGGCATGATAACCCCTGACAAGAATCAGGCTTCTCGGTTTTTCTGTTTATTCATAAAAAAGAAAAAAAACTCTAGCTCTGAAGCCCTTTGAGCTGCCCATACCATTTGACCTTTTATAATTGCTTTCTTCTGATGGAAAGGATAATAGCTAGTAAAATGTAATAAGGTGTTAGAGTAAGTGGCCTTTCTAACAATTCTAGAAGTAAATTTATGGTTGACCCTATCTTTCTCTAAAAGAACATCAAAAAGTTAATCTTGTGTTTAGAATAGGTGAAGGTAAATTTAAAAAATTCTGTTGTATTTCTTAGGATGGACATAAATTCTTCTAACTCCTCAAATGTACCTGCCCAAAAATGCATATGCCATCCAAGTAGCTGCAGTAAAAATTCCATTTGTTAAGGTACCCAAACTGCATGAGAATGTTCTCTTCCCAATATGCCAATATGAGACTGGCATAAACAAGGGTGTTGCTACACCGGATTTTTGATGATAATAACAAGCCTTCAAAGTATACACAATTGTTGGACAGGACAATTTCTAACAAGGTGAAAAATGAATTTACAAAGGTGCTGCATGCTGTGCTTGCTGCTGAAACCAAAGTCTTCTTAAGACACAACGTTTTGGCTGTTTACTGTTGAAATCAAAGTCTGGTTATAACATGCAGAGTCTTGCAAGTTGCACTGATGAGAAAATATACTTTGGAGCACAATGCTATTTTACTGTAGGCGCAGTTACTAATAAATAACTTATACTTATAACAAATGACATGTACTACTGTAGTTTACAGGATTAATGTCCAAAGTTTTCTTCATGACCAGTATAGATTATAACTTTTCATTATCCATTTATCTCAGAACCTAAGTTCCTACATACCTCTAACACAGTTTAGTTTAGTCTTTTTATACTTTTCTTGGCTCCTGTTTTTTTATTTTTGTACTTTGTACAGAAACATCTGTTTGCTGATACTGTATTTTCAGACTTATTTTTCAAGGAAATATCTTGTGAGAAAGCAGTGCAAATTTTTTTTCTGCTGGTTAAGTCCATTATGTGATTGTGACAAACATGTTTATCAGGAAACAATTTGTAAAAAGCACGGACTGCTGATTTATAAAAAAATGTCCATTCATCTGTTGACTTCTTTGCTGATACTGTGGAAGAACATGTTTTTTAGGAAACAGCTTGTAAGAGTACACATATTGCTAATTTTATAAAAAAGCATGTCCATTCATCTGTCAAACTTCCTTGCTGATCCATTAACAGAAGTTTCTTGTTTTTTTTTTTCACTTATTTTAGCCAGAGCTATGTCACATCATATGGATGCCAATTTTACATTGCTAAGCTATATTCCTACATTTAAACAAACTTTTTATTCTATGCTTTATCTTTCAGCATATTTACAGCAGAATTAATTTAGTCTTTTATTCACTATTCAACAGACAATAACAGTTCCCTCTCTTTATTTTTAAAACAGTTTATATTGATATGTATCTTTTGGTCATATTATACAGAAAACACACTGGGAAACAAAACCTTTAGTCTTATTTTGATACCACAAGTCAAAATGCAATTTTATACAGTTAATGCAATGATAAAAAGTATTACTAACAGAACTGATGTATAATTCAGTGTAACAACATTTTCTTTTACAGACCCTTCTGTGAACGTATCCCACCAATTCTGGGTTGTATCTGCTTTAGTTTTATTCTCTAACTTGATTAATTTGTTCTTTTATAATCACAGAACTTAACTTATGACTTAGAATTGTTTTATTAACTTTTTGGAGCTGTTGAATTAACTGGTTACTTTTATTAATCACCTCATACTAAGAGTTATGAGACAGACTAATATCTACAAGAGGCAATATCTGAGGATTTAAAAAAAAAACACTGAAGAATGCTTTTTACATATTAGTCCATTAGCAGTATGAGTACAATATTATAATATAATTTTCTTTTACTGGGATAACCGATACTGGTACGGATAAAATGGTGGTCCTAAAACCAGTGATAAAACTACAACTAGTGTTAAAATTACAACTTGACAAATTACTTTTGAACTTGTTACATTATAATGTGTCTTGTACAGTATGTATCTACACAGACTGTTTGCTACCTATGCATTTCAATCAATTTGCTACTCGAGACCCATTTTTTTTAAAACCTGTTTTTTTCACACATATTTATTAGCCATTAATTTTACTTACACTGAATTATTTTGCATTTGTACATACAAAGACTATAAAGTACATTTAGCTGAATTTACAAATTTAGTAACATTAACATCAAGCAAACCTTTTTTGAAAATGTATGTCTCTTTAGCTTTATAGTTTAAAGGTTGTAAATACAATGTAATGCTAAGAAACACAATAATAACTAGCATGATAGCTATTAGCAACTTGTAGTCTCCGTGGTGCATCCTATAACAGCATAATGCTGTAATGATATAGTAAAATATCTTGGCCTGTCAGGTTTAATCTGTTTACCAGTGTTTCTAATGCACTTAAGCCTGTTTTCCCCTCCCCCTTTAAAGAGTCTTTTGTTTTTTACAGTCAGTATTGTCAAGAGGAAATGAAATATTTTCTTCCTGTAGCTCTATTTTAGACCTTTCTGCAGTACTGCTTATACAGTCAGTGTAAAACTGAAATAATGCCTTTTTTATTGCAGTATGCAACATTTATGAAGCTGCATTTGCAGTACATTGTGAGAGGTGGACATATACTTGTCCTCTGGCTGTCTTTCAGACTAAGACACTCTGAGAATCTTTACTTTGACCAATGTGACATTTTTGTGTAAAGATAGGTTTACTTTACATTGTGAAAGTTGTATATATATATATATATATATATATATATATATATATATATATATTTTTTTTTTTTTTATTTATCATTTGTTGACCGGGAAAGTCCGACTAGGTTCCACAGAGCCTGTTTTCAGCGGAGGCCCGGGGAGAAATGCTCCAGATATATATATATATCTGTCTTCTATCTGTCCTCTCAAATGAAAGGTTTTTAACATGACACATTTGTCCCTCTGAACAAGAAATATTACCTTGAGTTTTATTTGTAGTATCATTTACCTAGTACAACCTTATATTAGTAATATTACTTTTGTATGCCTTTTTTCAGGGTTTCTGCTATTTCTGGTAGTATACAATTACAAAAAAACTGTATTGGTTTGACTAATATCCACTTAAGTTTATACATTTTTTACATAATTATTTACATTTGTTATCGTCACCATTTTACTCTTCTGTATTGTAAACAGGTACACTTTAGGCATGTTTATTTATTTTTTTGAAAAGAAAATACATGCATGTCACTTTTGTGACTTTATGTCTTTACTACTTTTCACTACTCACATTTGATTTCTATGCACTAGAACTGTTCTGTTTTCTTTTTTACCTTTTATCTGGAACACTAGTTTAAAATGGTCAGTTTGCTCTTTTCATTTATCTGAGATGGTGATTTTGAAATGATTTAATATCTTAGCTGAGAGAGGCTGTTTCTGTGTGAATGTCATTAAAATGATAGTTATACACTCTACTTTACTGTCTAATTTATAATTATTTTGATTAAGCTGAATGAACGTTTTAAAACATTTGAGAATAAAAATCCAAAATCATTTAGGTAAAATACTGTTCATACATTAGATTTTAATGTGTATACTACCCATTTTCTAAATAAGAGCATGTTGTAAAACATGCCTTTCTGTACAGATCAGCTGTAGTTTCCTGCTCTTTTGCAATCTTTTCTAAAGCTCAGCTGTTGTGTGCAGGAAGTCAGTGTCTGTCAGCTCAGCTAATTTATTTTTGTTATCCTGTAACTGCTTTTTCTTTAACTCTTTACTAACCAGATTGTTTGTCTTATGACTGCTGTTGAAGAGTTTCATTTTTTTTCTGTTTTTCTGCAAGGGCTGCCTGATATTTCCCAGTAACCTGTTCTGCTGAATCTAAAGCTCCTATGCTCTTCTGAAAAAATGTTTGTATAACTTGTCTAAACTTCATGAACTCATTTTGGCTGTGTTTTAGAAGTTTATTAAATTCTTTTGTAACAAGATGTACTGGAGGTTTTGACAATAACTGATTTGACTGTTGTTGTAACTCTGAAATTAACCTTTTACATGTGATGACAGGACATAATGTAAGCATATTAACTTTTGCTGGTTCTTCACCATTAAAAGATGTTTGTACAGTCTAACCTTTGAACAATGGCCTGTCATTGTACACAGAAGGCAGTTTTACATGACTCACACAATGAACAGTTATTGTCATACCACACATGATTTTATTTGAGATACTGGTCAAATATTGCAATCCATTTGCATAATGCTTTATTATCAACTTGCCCTAATAAGGTTTTACATTTGCTAATATGCTGTGTATAACAACATTTCATTCTGCTATTATGACATCTAATGGCACCCATACTGTATGTAACACAGAAAAAAATTCTTACCAGTCAACAGAAAGGCAGATGGCCAGGCTGCTTACTGTAGGTGGTTGAAAAGTCTCTGTAGTCACTCGTGAAGTTGGTGAAATGAAGCTGGCAGTGAGTGGCTCTGAAACCTTGATCTTCACCTTTCTTGGAGAATTTAGGCACTGCGACTTTCCTGCACTGATTCTCACTCCGAATTCAGATGTCTGAGGAACTGTACTGTTGCAAACTGTAGAAAACTGAAGTGCTCAACATAAATGTTAGTTACTCTGCCTTTACCAGAGTGGCCTTATACAAGGCATCACTCCTCCTGTGTTCAAATACAGGCTAGGGTCACCACTGAAAAATTAATTTACGAAGATGCTGCATGCTGTGCTTACTGATGAAATCAAAGTCTTCTTAAGACACAAAGTCTTGTTGGCTGTTTACTGTTGAAATCAAAGTTTGGTTATAACACAAAGTCTTACAAGTTTCACTGATGGGAAAATATACTTTGCAGCACAATACTGTTTTACTGTAAACACAGTTACTAATAAATAACTTATTCTTATAACAAATGACAAGTACTACTGCAGTTTACAGGTTTAATGTGCAACATTTTTTCATGACCAGTATAAATGATAACTTTTCATCCTCCATTTACCTCGGAGCCTAAGTTCCTACATACCTCTAACACAGTTTAGTTTACAGTCTTTTTATACTTTTCTTGGATCCTGTTTTTTTTCATTTTGGACTTTGTACAGAAATATCTGTTTGCTCATACTTGTATTTTTAGACTTATTTTTCAATGAAATATCTTGTGGGAAAGCAGTACAAATTGTGTTTTTCTGCTGATTATGTCCATTTATCAGTGAAAAAGTATGTTAAGCTTTTTCTAATATTGTGACAAACATGTTTATCAGGAAACATCTTGTAAAAAGCACATACTGCTGATTTCTTAAAAAAATGTCCATTTATCTGTCAACTTCTTTGCTGATACTGTGGGAGAACATTTTTTTTTAGGAAACAGCTTGTAAGAGAACACATACTGCTAATTTTATAAAAAAGCATGTCCATTCATCTGTCAAACTTCCTTGCTGATCCATTAACAGACGTTTCTTGTTTTTTGACTTATTTTAGTCAGAGCTATGTCACATAGTATGGATGCCAGTTTTACATTACTAAGCTATAGTCCTACATTTAAGCAAACTGTTTATTCTATGCTTTATTTTTCAGCATATTTACAGCAGAATTAATTTAATCTTTTATTCACTATTCAACACACACTAACACATGGGTATAATTTTGTATATAGTACAGTGGTCTCAGTTGGTGTGTCTACTAAAACATTCAGTCACCCAATGTATCCCTGTATTATAGGGGATAATGGTGAAGAAGTCATTCACATCAAATATAACAAAAATCAGGTTGTCTGTTTACAAGAATGGGGTAATTAGGGTCAGGAAATCCCAGGAATCTTTCACACTCCATCTGTAATATTGAAGAATATATTTCAACAGGTAGTTAATGTATTTGAACATGGGGTAAGTCTCTGAGCTGTTAGCATTAACAATTAGCCCAAGAAGGCTGAGAAATAGAATTTGCAAACCCTGTTATGTATTTTAAAAGCCTTTTATTAGACTACTATGACACTGACAGATAAAAAGGAAATAGTGACTTGAGAAAACACGTGGGGGCCAACCCTGATCATTGTTTTAAATGTTGGGTATTAGATTCTGTTTTTTAGACTCCAGAGGTGTCCCATGGAAGTTGAAACTTAGCTCTTTAGAATTAAAGTGGCTCTTAACAGCTGCTGTCAAACTATGTGGCTTGAATGATACAGTCTGCATAGACAGCATTTTAAAATTGAAACAACTAGAATTTTAATTTGTTTTTCCAATACTTTATACAGATGTAAAACAATATTTTTAATATTTTAAGACTACACATTTTTTAGTGTTAAATGTTAAAGTTTAGATGTGCATACAAAGTGCTTTGGCTTTAACTTGCTTAATTGTTTAAAGTTTGGATAACATCAGCACTTTCAAAATTAGTATTTAAACAGTGTGTTTTAAGGTTTGTACTATTCTGATGAAGTTCTTGACTGTCTTAAATGAAAGCACTCATATTAATTGTGTTTTATTCTTTTATTAAACCTGGGTATCAATCCTCTGGTTCTTGTGCCTGGATTCATTACATCTATTACATTTGTGCTTGGATTTATCACATTTGCAACTGGCAACTTTGTTGAACTTTGCTGTGTTTCCTAGTGGTCTGGCTCCTAAGCTTTTTGTTGGTTATGAACTTTACCCAGTTCCCAGACAACCAATTCCCAGCTAAACAGAAAGTAATAAGCGCAACTCCTCCAAAAGAATCATTCCATTATTTAACTAAGACTTTAAACAGTTCACATGATTGTCTGCCCTCTAGGTTTATTCACTCTCTACCACAACATTTATCATCCTTCATAGAATTTAATTTTTTTTTTTCGTATTTTAAAACAAACTAAATATGCACTTAATCTTCGCATTCTCTGAAGTCATACTTCACCACTTCTTCCAGTTTCAGATGTTTGCAAAGTTAGTACTTGATATGTCTCCTGCTATCCTCCATCTCCAAGCATGGTTGACAGTAACATCATGTTTTGTCACAAATCTACTATCATCCTTTTGATCACTTCCTGTTCTAAACATTTAAGATACAAATAGCCCCTGTACCAGAATCTAATTATTGTACAAACTCACCTTTGTGCAGTCTCCATTCTTGTTTAGAAGTAAGCTAAATTTACTACAAATTAATTTAACTATTAATAATTTTGCCTGCACCATAACATAACAAACTGTAACATTGCTAAGCTGTTAACCTGAAACTCTCTCTTCCTACTTTGGTAGCAGATAAATGTATTCACTCTAGAGCTATTTTTCCTTATACCCAGATCCTTTTTCCACAATATACTATTATCTCACTTTACTTTAACTGAAACTTTCAGTACTCATGTATCCCCTCACCTCTGTAGTTACTATGATTTGGGGCAATGACATAATTTCCTCCCATGTATTTCTATTCCATATAACTGTAACTCAACCTCCTGACTTTGTCAGCCGTAAATCTCCCTGTTGTATCCTATGTTCTGCCAACTTCTGACTTTGGTGACTGCAAAGTGTTCTATCATTTAGTTTTACTATCTCTCATACCAGTGCAACATTTATTAGACTTTGGTGGCAGAAAACCTTTCTACTCCATTATCTCTTTTCTAGACTTTGTTAGCAGCAAAGTCCACCCTAAGCATGATTTTTTGTAATATCTACCTTTTTATCTTTGGTAATAGCAGTGTCTACATAAACGCTACCATGTGTCCTATATATCAAGAAACTCATCCTTCTAATGTTGGTGTCATCAAAGTCAGCCTTAACTATTCCCTCACTTTCCTACCTATTGCCTACTTAGTGTTTAGATATTTTAGAAAGCAATGTCTACTCTGACTATATCTTCAATGACCTATATACCAGCATCTTTTACTCTACATTCTGCTGGCATCAGAGTTCAATTATTTTATCTTTCATCTTTTAATGCCAACTCACCTTTAGCCAATTTTGCGACAGATAATTCTACTATACCTTTAGCTCTTAATAAAAAAACATATATATATATATATATATATATATATATATATATATATATATATATATATGTGTGTGTTTTTATATATATATATATATATATATATATATATATATGTTTATATATATATATATTATATATATATATATATATATATATATATATATATATATATTATATATATATATATATATAGGTAAAATGTATGTATATATGTCACCTAAGTTATCAAATCTAATTTTTTAACAGTGAAGTCTCATTCTCACGCCCATATTAATATTCCTCTTTGTTTCTGTAATCTCCCTGTTTTGTGTCTCTTAACATTATAAATACATAGAGCCAGATACAGAAACATTTGCCTTTTCATGCTAAGTGAATTTGCTTGATTAGTGGCCATATGCAGGGGGGATCCATACGGATCACTGAACGGCAACATAACCCAAGCAGATTCGGCTGGGCATACTTGCGCAAAATTGCTTTTCACCGAAAGGCACTTTCGCGTAAGTATGCCTGTTGCGGAGATCGCACTACAGTGGGGATAAGGGAAAATTCCCTTTTCCCCACTGTAGTGCGACCTCGGAGTGAGAATATTTAAGTAGGGGGGTGTGGGGATGCAGGGGGCCTTGCCCCCCTGCAAAAATGCAAAAGTAATGTTTTATTAATTTTTTTTAAACACACTTTAACGAAAGCGCTTTTTCAGTGAAAGCGCTTTCGTTAAAGTGTGTTCAGTGATTGTGGATTCGGACTATTGAACTTTCGTTCGATAGTCCTAGATCCACGCAGGATGGGTGAAATTTAGAAAGCCCTGCTCCATGATGTGGCTAGGACAGGATAAATAATGTTGTTGGCAATGTTATAAGTTAATGACTGTATAATAAAGTGCTGCATATGATAACTTGAGCTTGGGTGGTCAAGCATTTACAAGCTCCCTCTTTCTAATATGGACATGGTGCCAGCATATCCTTCAACTGTCCAGATTTTCACAGAATGTCCAGATTTTTGCCTCATATTTTTGCTCTGCTCCTTATAGAAGTTTGGTTTTCTGGCAAATCACTGAGGACTGAAGTCAGAAAATAATGACAGACATTTGAGTTTCAGAATTCACGCCCTTCAGAAAATTGATATTAATGCACAACTTGTTATCCTATCAACTTTCTATGAGTGTAAGAGCAATATTTATAAATTGTCTCTATTTTTGGGCCTTTGTCCCTCATTATTTATGGTTTTGTCCAGATTTCTTGCTCTCAGAGATTGAGAGGTATGGGTGCCAGACTTAGTGTAAATTTACGATTCACCATCCACTGATCCAGGCTGATCTTTAAGAAGTATAGGGAAGAATTTTGCTTCATATGAATGGGAAGCCTGTTCCAAAGAAGGGGCATTCTCTGAGATACATACTAGTATCTCTTGTTTATGTTGCAAGTAAGGTTAAGGTCCCTAGATAGAGTGTCTCTCATGCTATTTTTTTTGTGTGTGCGTGTAACAGGCCTGGATCAGAAGATGCTTTGTAGGACAGGCATAGATCACCTGTTAGCAGTCTGTATATGACTGAGTAGGATGATAAGACTTTGAGGCAGTTTGCATAGGACATGTTGTCTACACTATGCATTATTTTTGTGAGGAATCTCTATGGATGCTCCAGCTGATGCATATGCCTGGTCAGGAACATACCAAAGGGGGAATTATACATAATAACTGGTCCAGTGAGGGCTAAGTATAATGGAACAATGACATCTTTGGACAAGAATGCCATACTTTGCTTCTAAGTTGAGCAACATAAAATTATTTCCTTACTACTTTAGACAAATGGTGGTCAAAGACGAAATCACTATCTACATGTGTTTCCAAATTCCTCACCATTGTATCTACCCTTAGGGATGTATTATCACTGTAGCAATTGTCAGGGGTGGCCATCTTTTCAAAAGAGACTATTATGCATTTCTTGGCATTGAGTTTTATATTGTGACTCTGGTACTGGTTATTATTCAGCCTGAGGCCTTTAACATTAGTCTTGACTTCAGAGATGTTGGTGCCAATGAGGACCGGCCCCAGCACTGTGCCTTGAGGGACCCCACTAGTGATCTGCCACATAGGGCAGGTAATTTCACCTATCCTGATTACTTGGGTCCTACCTGTGAGACAGCTGGCTCTTTAGTGGGTGAAACAGAGGTTTATACCTAATTTTGTGAGCTTATATAGAATACCTGAGAGGGTTGTTATGTCATATGCCTTGGCCAGGTCAAAGCTGGCAATATGAACCATTTTGCCTTTGTCTATTGCTTTGATGACTTTCTTGCAGAAGTCTATCAGGCTGAGAAGGCATGGTGTAGCCTAAACAGATCCAAACTAAACTAGATACACTGTAAGATAGTTAGCTATGTTATCATTTATCATATACATAATTATTATTTCTATGGCTTTACATATGAAACTAGTCTGGCTTAGGATCTATAGTTACCCAGGTGCTTGGATGGCCTACTGTTGTGCAGATAATAGCTGCTTTCCTCCATTTGTTCAGTATGAAGCCTATTAAGAAGCCCTAGTTGAATAATGAGTTTTGTGGACCCAAAAAGTCATGTTTCATGCTTTAAGGAGGCAATCTGAGATATTATCACATTCTATAGATTCAGTGTTTCTTGCCTTGGAGAATGCTTTGAGAACCTGTGTGATGTCCCCTCCTCTGGGCCAGTAATCAAGAAGCCTGAATCCTTACCATTGAAACTGGAGAAGGACATTCACTTGGACTACAAATGGATGCACTCAGTATTTCCAGATGCAGACCTCTCTGCGTCAAGCACAATTTCCCTTAAGAACACACAGGGAACATACTCAGCTCAGGCTCTGGGTTTCTATCTCTGTCTCTCCCCAGGTCCCCAGATTTCTCACTGACACAGATTCAGAGTTAAGCCCTCAGCTAAGTGCCCAAGCCAAGTCCTCTAACACTCTCTCTGTGAAACCAGTGCTTTGTCTCCCTGGTCCAAGTAGCTGACATGCATGCGCACGCGCACACACACACACACACACACACACACACACACACACACACACACACACACACACACACACACACACACACACACACACACACACACACACACATGCACATACACACACACACACATACACACACATGTGCACACACACACACACACACACACACACACACACACACACACACACACACACATACACACACACACACACACACACACACACACACACACACACACACACACACACACACACACACACACACACACTCACCTGTGAAAGTCTGGCAAAGGTTTATTAGCTATGCCCCCTTCTGCTCAGGCTATAAGGTAGTTATAACTGCTACCAAGCACTATAAAGCAAGCTACCTAAGGCTTTTGCAAGGTTACCCAATTATACTAATACAAATGGTAATATTGACCAAACAGCCAAGGCTTTCAGGAATGTCCACAGTTATCACCAAATAAATATGTGCAAATACCATCAAAGCTTAAATATTTTCTAAAAAGGACCAGCCACAATGAAAAATTTAAATACATTTAATAATAACTAATAAAAGAGCAAGAAAATACTAAATATCTATTTACAGTAAACACCAGAGTTTCAGTCACAGGAGATATTAAAAATAACACTGACGGAAAGTTTCACACAGTTATAGCAAAACAGTATGTCTAATCTCAGTATATTTTCCTGACTAATATAAAAGAATTACTGTTCCATAGTTAATTTACTTACTATTGTAAGGCAAGATGATGTGGGTGAGTGGTCCTTGTTGTCAGATCCAAGACAGAATACAGAATGCTGCAAGCAATTTCCTACTAATATCTAAATATTATTTCAGAGCTGATTACACAATAACAACACAGTTGGTCATCTGACTCTGTTTCCCACACTCACCAACACTAGAAGCTGCTAGGGTTTAGCACCTATGTGTTACTATACCCACAGATAGAACTTTGTTCAGATCTTCTGGAGGTCATAAAACCATAAAACACTTACCTTCTTCCTCCAGGAGCTGCAAGCTATTCTCTAGCAAAGACATTGCATCTTTGGCTCCATTCAAAATTGTGGGATAACATCTTTATGGCTTAACACATGAAGTAATTTAATTTCAAAAGTATTTCGCAATGTCAGGTTGATTAAGATTAACCTCTTCACTTCTAGTATATGCTGTTACAATGTATACATTTAAACAGTTACAATAATGAATGTACATTTCTTTTCCTTCTAGCAGGACACACTTTTGATACATTTTAACACAAGAAAACCTCTCAAATACATTTTCAGTGCAAGCATCTGCACAAATCAGTTTGATATATAAATGACAAATAAGTATTTACAAAATTCCAGTTAGCTGTGCTGGCACATATCACACATCCACTGCCCTACATCTCCTGGCATGGCTGGCAGTGCCCCTATTATCACAACCTGTTCCATAGTAATAGCTGGGGGAGTTATGGTTGTGGATTCTTCTTATGAAGTGTGTAGTCATAAAAGCAGTGTAAAATTGAACTTACCAGCCAGTAGATTAGCTTTATTCTCTTGCTCTGTATAGGTGTTTCCATTTACAATTAGTTTGGTACATTGTTGAATGTTGCTTTTGAGGTTGCAAACAAAGCTGAAGAACGCTTTATGATTTTCCTTATCCTGGGAGGCTAATTTTACCCCAGATGTGGCTTTGGAAGACTTAATTAGCTGCTTACTAAGTTTGATGGCAGAGTTCTTGCCTTGCTGGATATTGAGCTTCCTATTTTTGGACATAACTTTCTTCCTTCTTTTATGCAACCTATTTATGCAGGAATTTCACCAGGGTGGCTTGTTTTTTTGAGCTTATCCCGTGCTTGGTTCAGGCAAGTACCACTGCCTGTATGCACCTGTATACATGATTGTGTAGAGACTTTGTGATCTAATCTGTAGAGGTAGTGGTGTTCCCTGGGTTTGGAGGATTAACCTTTTTGCCAGAGTATCACTTAAAAGCAGCAAATTTCCTGGGTTAGGTGGTTTCCCATGCCATATTTTCAAAGGAGACAGCTTTGAGGTCTGACCTGACCAATGAAAATGTTACACCCGGGGGGGGTAAGGAGTGGGTCAGGAATGTCTGTGCCTCTAGTAAGCTTACAGCTGCTCCAGGATGCTCAATTTGATAAAGTCCAGGAATCTTTTTGCCTGCATGTTTGGGGTTTTGTATGTTATTCAATGTATAGAAGAGTAGTTGAAGTCACCTGTGAGTGCAGCATTGACCAGAAGTGACACTGACTCCAGTTCATTTAAGTAAGGGTTGTGGATTTCTTGGGTCATAGTGGAGGTCCTGTGGATCACAAGGATGTGATATGGAACTTTGATTTTTGTGAGTTGTATGTCAGAAAGCTCAAGAGCTTCCTACTTCTTGATCAACCTTGAGGTGTGATTGTTTTTGAAAACTTGAGACATCTCCACCTTTCAACCTTTTTTGTGCAGTAGTAGGTCTAAATGTGTGGAAGGCATTATAACATTGCATTGTCAGGGTGCTGTCTGCTGCTTTAAACCATTTCTCATTAACTACACAGATATCTAAATTCTCTAGGGTGAGGAGAACTTGCAGGGAGTGGAGTTTTTTTGTTTATACTCCCAGCATTGAGCAATATCAGCTTTAGATTATCAGCGGTATGTTTAGCTATGTCAGATGGTTTATTGGGTTGGCAATACCTAAACAAAGATACTATGGGGGTGGACAAAGTATTAAGCAGTATTCAAAAGTCTAGATGAAACAGATGCAGACCATCACTGGAGAAGCAGTGTGGTTTGTCAACCTTATCATTCCAGGCTAACAAATATTATACCCCCTTCAAATAAAACTAAGCCAATTATTGAAGTCAGCTATCTTTTTTTTCATACAATGGCACTGTCAGATAGTAGACTGTTCCTCAATACTAGACTCATACGGGCCTGGGGCACATATTTCAAAAACTCCATCATGTCTCCATTATATAGTCCTTAGAGGTTTCAGTTAATTTTTACCCACATGGACTATGACTGAGTCATGTTGATACTTGTAGTTCAGTGACCTGAGTTCTTATATGATATGCCTGGTCCCTGATAAGCAACTGACTGTAACCCCTTTTTTGCTCAGCCTAATGAGGAAGACATCTGTGTGTCTCACAGTGGAGTGACCAAGATAATGAATTGTGAGATTGTCTGCCTTATGAGCTGACACAACGATGCACTGTGAGTTGGGGATGAATGTGCCTCGATGGGTGTTGGTGTGGCTGTGTGCTTTTGAGGATGCTGAAAACAGTTGTCATAATTTCTGTATCCAGGCGGCTGTTGAGGTTTGGGAAGCTTACGTTAACTACCTCAGCATATGTGGGTCTGTGTGCTTCTCATGTGATGTGTGTAGCAGATGATGTGTGGTGTTGTATATTTCAGACAACCTGTTTGGTAGCTGTTGTGGTTTTATGTGAGAAAATTGCTTTCAGAGACGTTGTACACTTACATCTATCACATGCTGCATCAGATTTTTGAGAATTAAAAGATTGTCAGAGAACATTAAACAATATCTACATTGTCTCAGGATGCCCAGGTCTACCAAACTTACAACAGAGACAGGAGGAAAGTCAGGATCCAGGGTCTGGGGTATTTATGTCACAGGCTTCCATGGGAATGGTACCAAGAGTGGATTTAAGTAAGACTGTAATTAGTGTCAAGCTTTTTTTTTTGTGATCCTCTTGTGTATAACCACTGCATAAGGGAATTAAATGAGTGTATAACAGCTCTAGTTGGATGTTTGTTGGGTAAGAATTGTGATCTTAGTCTGATCTTCTGGAGTGATGCTCCCTTTCACACACATGTGGTGCTCATTGGGCAATTATGTATTCAAGAGCTCTTAAGAGTATTTTTCATGGAAAATTGTAATTCTAAGCACTTGTGCCTATACAAGACACTGCTAACTACTGTTACAGTTATGTAGGCAGATTAGTTGGCTAATCAGACAAAGTAGCCCACTGACTTTACTTATGGTCCATATGGAAATTAATATTGTTGTCATAACTCTCAACCATACAGATTTTTGCAGAATGTCCAAATTTTTGCCTCTTATTTTTGGCCCATTTCTCATAAAATTGTGGTTTTCTGACAAATTAGTGGCAAATCATTAAAGACTGAAGTTAGAAAATAATGACAGACATTGGAATTTCAGACTTCATACCCTTCAGAAAATTCATGCTAATGGAAAAAGTTTATAGGAACAATATTTAAAAATTGTCCCTATTTTTGAGCCTTTGTCCCACTTTTATTTATGACTGTGTCCAGATTTCTTGCTCTAAGAGGTTGAGAGGTATGATTGTTGTACCTGTGTGATCTGTGATTACTAGTCAAATATAATTAAATACAGCCTGTATTAATTCATCATTATAAACTGTATAAAGCCTAAAGAATCTTACCCCGTGTAAATCTGTATTGCAGTAGAAATAATTTTAATATCATACACCTCTCAAAACAGCTCAGATTTCTTACTAAAGGACTGTGTTTAATACATTTTATTTGGATATTTTCAATTAAATTTAACTGTTTCTTAGACTAGTATATATACAGAAAATATTATTAAATTCAAGAATCAGGTGAATATATGTTTTGTAAAAAGTACCAAATTGTGATCATCCCTTTAAGAAACAGACTTAAGTAAATGTCCAAGTTGAAGTAAAGCACTGTTTCTTATGTTATTTACATGATTTGAAAAAGAAACAAAGGTAACTAGTGAGCCTAAGTCCTTATATTCATTTATCTTATGGGGAATAAAGCCAATAAGTGTTAAAGGGTTTTTAATAATTGTATTTCCAAAATGCAGTATTTGGTATTTATTTGGACCAAGGTTAAGGCCTGTTTTTCCCCTTTTTTGCCCAATCTAAAAATTAATTCAAAAGTGTGTTGCAACTAAATTGTCCATGTAACTGTTGACAATAAAACCCACCTTACAACTGGTGGTGTATTTTACAAGCCAACAATTATTACTTAAAGGACTAGTAGAAAAAATAAGGTTAAACAAAAACTATCCCAAGACTGAACCTTGGAACCCCCTCCCCCAAAACATAGGCAAATATTGTGAATGAGTACCTTGAATATAAATACAGTGGCTGTGACCAGGCACCCACTTTTTTATCCATTTCACTAAATATGGGTTAAAGTTGGAACATATTACTGCATGGTCTATGGTTGTATGTGGAAGACTTTTGAAGGCTTTAGCCAAGTCCAAAAACACTAACCCCACTTTAAAACCTGAATCAGGTACCATCATTGTATAATGAAAGTAAATGTGTAAACATAAATTTACAAGAGATAAAGCCACATTGATATAAGATCAGAAGTAATTTTGTGGTTTCTAGAATCTGTAAGGCAAGCAAACATGTTTCAAAACATTTACAGATTACTGAAGTAAAACTGATTGGGAATAATTGAACATATCCTGTTTATTACGTTTATTAAACATACAAGAAATGATGGACTGTTTTTATAACATAGGAGCATGACAATCAATTCATAGGTTATTAAATATGCTATGCAATATAATACCAATAACAAACCAAATCTTGGTTAACAAAACAGTTGGGGTGTTTGTTATATGGTCCCACAGAGATTTTGCTGTCAGTTTGTTTCGGGACAGTTGTAACTAAATCCTTAAATAACAAAAATGCAATACCAGTAGATAAAATGTTGATAGTTGCCTGGTTACCTGACATTACCAAATATAATGGCTGTGAAAATTAAATATCAAATATTTTAGCAATATATCTAGCATCAGTTAATTGTTTTTTCCATTATATGAAATTGTTATTATTAAGTTATTGTTTTTAGTTTTTTGAATTTCTCTTATTTGCAAAATTGTTTCTTATCTGTAGATAATCTGGCTGAGCCCTGTTGCACAGCAGGTGTCAGTCATGAAATAGAGTAAAGCTTCTATCTTCATTGTGACTGCTGCCATAGCTCAGCTTGTTAATAATCTGATTCAAAGATTATCAATGCCCAGAGTACAGCATTCTAATCTTCTCATGGTTATATTCTTTATTTACTTTTCTGCTTCCATTCTATCCTTGTGTAATATTCCACTGATATGCATTTCCCAGATTCCTTCAAAATGACTCCTGCAATGGTCCACTTAGTCAATGCTGAGTTTGAAAGATTCTCATTGGAGAATGACCTTCATTCAATACTCATGAGACCTGTCGTTTGATTGCAGTTTATATTCTGTTGTTGTTTAACATTCCCCTGATATGCGTTTCCCTGACCTTTTCAGCGTGACTCTTGCAATAGCTTGCCTAGTTAATTTTGTGTTTCCAAGAATATCACTGAACAGGGTAATGCGTTCTAATTCCCTCAGGGTTGTAATTTTGTCTCATGTTACTATTCCCATTATAGTACAGTAACACTGATGAAATAAAAATGTGATGATGTCAGGATATAGTGTGGATGGGTACATCATTGTTACTTTACTATATCCTCCCTATCCTGTCTGAGTTCCACATTTTGTCTATGTTCAGATATTTCAGACGAATATCTGAATATGCATTATATCCACTTCTCCTGTGTGCTCTGCATCCCTTCTAAGTTTTACAGCTCCATTTGTAGTCTTCTGTCAGTTGCAGTTGTTTCCATTTTCTTATCTCCACCTTTATAGTAGACTCTCTTACCAATCATAGCCTTGCTTTAGTCTGTAAAACAGTTTCTGCATATCTTTTTCATTTAGTTAAAACAAAAACTTAGCACATTAGTATTATCATTTGCATGTGCAGTGGCATGATAGCTACATTACATCTTTGTGGATAGTCAGTGCTTACGAGAGCTGGCCATTCTTTACTCTAGCTGTGGGTTGGCCTAACATGATCTTTCTATGGATCCCTACTGCGGGCACAACAAGGAGCTGCTCATCATGCAAATTGGACTGGCTGAATGCATTATTAATGAGCCTCTAGGCTTCTAGATTATAGATTGTTCTAGACTACACTATTATGACAAAAATGGGATAGACCATGACTACCAACCTGTATTTGTGGTAGTTGAATGTAATACATGTGCAGCTGAAGTGATGGATCTATCAGTAAAACTGGCATAGTACAACTTAAAAAAATGGATGACATCTTTATGCTTAACTGTTAGACAAACACAATGTACCAGCAAAAGTATATACAATAATAATTCTGAAATAGAGCAATAGAGAAGTAACCAGCAAGCCTGCCATAGTAAACAACTTTCTAAATGATGTGCAAAATGTAGTCTACAAGCTGAAATACATCAAACACTGCAATCCAGGATTGATAGCAGTAAATTAAAAAAAAGCTATAATAACAAACATTATATAAAACTGCTAAAATACACATTTTTGGGCTTTGTATAATACCAAGAGGAAAGAAACTGATAAGGAATTATATCTGTTCAGATAAGCATACCAGTCCACTTAAACATGACACCATCTGAGCCCTTTAATCAACATAAAACCATAACAGCATTGGGTCAAAGCTTCGGGTTTTGAGAAATATTCAGTTAATGTATGTTCCACAGTCCACTTTTATACCAAATGAAAATCTGCCTGCAGAAAAGTACTGCAAGAAAACAATTTGTGAGCCCTCCAAAGTAAAACAATAAGAAGCCTCTGAGACCGACTTACAACAAAAGTCAGTAAGTGGATATCACTGGTGACATACAGAGCAGGTTACAAAACACCAGTCTGCTCATTTCCTGCTTTGTAGTAAAGATCTCAGGAAATAAGTACACCATAAAGAAAAATAGCACAGGTTAAATTAAAAAAATGCATACATTTTGCTGTGGTCAAATACACTCCATACTTTGGATAAATCAACAAAATCAGTCATAGCAACTTCAGAAGAATTACATGCATCATCGACAATATTAAAAAATGTAATAAGGCCATTTTATTGGTATGACCATAGTGAAACCCATGCTTGCATTTCAGAAATAAGGTATTTGGCAATTGAGATTACCTCTAATATTTTTAACAAATGGGGCAGAAGTGCTACTGGGTAATAGTTGATAATATCCTCAGAATGTTATTTTTTATGCAGAGAGATTAAGGTGGCACACTTCCAACTCACAAGATTGATGCCAAGAACAACTGATTTGTTAAAAATATGGCCCTAACCCTACCAGCTGTGTTGGACTGGAGACATGCCAAATGGCCAAATTATAAGCTTCCACAATGCTGAAAGCTTGGCTTCTTGAATCACAGCCAGAGTCAGTTGTGAAAATCCCTGACTTGAACAATCTGCCGTGCTCCCTTGTGTAAAATAGTATATCATCTCCTATCTACTTTATTATATTTAACTGTGTTGTGGTTTTCTTTTGGAATAAACAGCACAAGCAGCTTTGCTTCATCACTGCAGATGCAAAGTCTTGTGTTAGAAAGAATGGCTGTTAACACTAGATAGCAAATATAGATGGCAAATAATATATTATGGTTTATTTTGGGTGTGATGCCATAGATAGTAAATCTGAGTTTACACAGCTTATTCAGTTGTTCAGTACAATAATTAGTTTGCTAAGATGTGCAAAGTGAAAAGTTAAGAAACTCTGAGTGTCATTTCTTTCTATCATAAGTGAGTTAATGATAAATATTTTGCATAGCACATATTGTTGGGCTCTTCATTGTCTTCTATAAGCCACAACAGTTGCAAGCATACCTCTCAACCTCTTAGCACCAGAAATCTAGGCAAACACAAAAGTAACAGAGGGACAAAGGCCCAAAATCAGGGACAGATTGTAATTATTGCTCTTACAAACTTAAAAGGTTGCAGAATAACAGTTTTTCCATTAGCATGCATTTTATGAAGGATATGAAGAGCGAAACTGAAATGTCTGTCTTCATTTAATGGTTTCAGTCTTCACTGATCTGCCCAAAAGTCTGGTTTAATAAGGAGCAGACCAAAAATATGAAGCAAAAATCTGGACAGTTGAGAAGTATGGTTGCAGAAGTGGGGGTCAAGACCAACATTTTCAGAATAAGTTGAGACTCTGACATTCATTTTCAAATCTTAACTATTATATTTCAGCAGAAAATGGAATCTTGGTACTGTGGCAAGCTTGATTTGTGTGTGTTGGGTGCGACAAAGTATGCTTAATCAAGTCTAACTTCAGTAGAAATAGAACTACCATCACCTTGTAAAGCAGAACATGACATTCTAAAATGTAACCTTTTTTGTCTTACCAGTAAAATGAAGATCCTGCATACATTTCCTGCCTCACCTGTGATTATAACTGCTCCTCCAGTCTTTATGATAACTGCTAACCCCATCAGATGGTAAACAGACCCATTCAAAGGCAGCCGTACCCAATTTAATAAGCCGGTAATGTATGTTAATATCATATCCACTGAATGGTATCATTGACTTAAAGTTGTGTATATTCAAATTTTTGTGACTCAAATGGTTTTCATCTATATTATAGTGTTTGCATTTTTACAGTTTGAACATTTGACATAAAGTAATAAATGTATGTGTGTGTGTGTGTGTGTGTGTGTGTGTGTGTGTGTGTGTGTGTGTGTGTGTGTGTGTGTGTGTGTGTGTGTTTACTGGGGTATCAATTTCAGGCATAGCCTAGGGGAATCAGATGTGAAACTACTAATGTGCAATCCCACTGAGTTTTCCAGGACTTTCCATTTTCCTCATGTTTCAGCCATCTCGGAGTTAGTATACACAAGTAGCAGAATGTGGGTGGGAACATCTCTTTTGTGATCAGTGTATTGAACACAGTCATATTTCTGTCATGGAGTCTACAATTGTACCTCACCCCAAAGTACTGTGCATGCATTTATCACAACACTGCTGGTCAGTTTCAGACCTGCACCCATTTTCTTAAACTGTCTGAAGGTTTTCAATCATGATAACATATGTGGATTATAATTTCTCAAAGTCATCACATATTTATAAATGAGTATAGTAACAACTAAGCATACAGTTAAACATTGATAAAAACACATAGCATAGTATGCACGTTCTACAACTGTTTCGTAATGTAGCAGAGCATAATTTTAACATACTATTAATAGATATGTTGTCATTAAACAGTATACTTTGTATTTTTTCTCATTGCTTACTTGTTATTTGTTGTCATTTTTTTCAGAATACTTGATTGTTACCTTCTAACCTGACAAAAAATATCTTTTTGTTTCATCAGAATGTTTTTATAGACAATTCAAGAAGTGTCACATTTGTAGTATAAATAATTTAACTTCCACTTGTTTTTATTTTAGTTGTTGAGTGCACTTTAAAGTCGGGTAATGTTTTAGTCATGTGACTATCATATGAGTTACAATCAGTTGTGATAAAGATTTGAGTTTTTCAGATGAAAGGGTTTAATTTTTTTTCACTGTGCTGTAGAATTTTTGAGAACTAGTTTGTGTTTTTTGGCATTGGTGCATAGTGTGTATTATCTCAGATTTCATTCATCTGTACATTGAAACTCCCTTATCCCTAGATCATCACCAGTTTGGCTTTGTCAAAGGAAAGTCTTGCATATATAACCACAATAGTTTCTTTGAAAAAGTAAACAAAGCAGTGAATAATGGTTATGCAGTACATATAGCATATTTGGACCTGGTCAAAGCCTTTTGACACTATGCATGGATTATTAATAGTGTTGTAAATCTGAATACAAATTCTTATGTTGTATGTTGGATAGCTAACTGGTTGTCTGACAGAATGCATGTGATTAGAGTTGCAAGTACTTCTGAAAGCAAAAAGGTTACCAGTGGTGTACCACAGAACTCAGTTTTCGACCCTCTCCTATTCGACATCTATTTTTCGGGTTTATATTAGAACACCGAACATTCAAAATGTTGAGTGTTCTAATATCGAACCCTATGAATCGAAAAATGAAAACATCGAGCATTCAGAACAGCAATTTTTTTCCTAGGGAAAAAATTTGCTGGTCCAAAACACATACACACAACACAAGCACACCAAACAAACAGCAATCCACTCACATACACCTAAACTCTTACACCTAACCCTACACTAAACTATACATACACCACTAACTATCCACTTACCTTAACCCAAACCCTAACCCTAAGGTCCGTCACTATCGCACAGTCACCTCACCCGCACCCTAACCCTAACTCACTTACCCCACCCTAACCCTCACATCCACACAATCGCACACTTACCTGACCCATGCCCTAACCCTAACTCACTTACCCTGCCCTAACCTTCATGTCTACACAATCGCACACTTACCTGAACCCGCCCCATAACTTTCCACCACAGCACTGAAAATACTGAAGCAACAGAAATGGACAACCGAATTCTTTCCCTAGGAAAAAATTCAGTTTTCTGCTTCTTCAATATTTGGGTCAATATTAGAACACTCGAAATTTTGAATGTTCGGTGTTCTAATATAGACCTTCCCCAGGATTCATGAAGCTCGGCGCAAGGACGGCATTAGCCTTGCACTGACCGTGCAGCTTAGAGATGGTGCAGCAGCACCATATGCATATTAATGAAGGCGTGCTGTCACAACATCCATGTGCACAGGAAATGTGTGCAAGCGCAGGGTGTGTGTCTAAGAGCTGCACGGAGGCATGAACATGGCTGCAGACACGCAACCTAAAATGCTGACTAGTACAGCCTGCATCTAATAGTAATCACTCCTGTCAGTGTCCATGGATACTGAAATGTATGCAAAGCATAAAAGACAGTTCTGCGAACACCAAAATAAAAAGTAAACACAAAGACACGTAGCTGAATATTGAGCCCCCATCCCTCAAACAAATGACATTTAAAACCCCGTGCCCGTATTTCGTTGTAGTGTTGATTGTTATACCAAGTGGAAGTGAAACACAGCGTGTTTGCACGCCGCTGCCCTTTGCTAAGCCTAGCTCAGTGGTTAGGGTTACCACTTGTCCCACTTTGTGAGGGACAGTCCCTCTCTGGGCAGTTGTGTCCTTACCAAAAATATTAAAAATGGCAAATGTCCTGCGATTGTAGGACATAATTATGTCCCATAATTTATGTAATAGTTGCATAAAATAGTTATTTCTGTATCTAAAATACCTAAATGTTACAAGAAACAGAATAAGCAACTAAACTGCTACAAGAATAAGCTTTTATTTAGGCAAAAAAGTAAAGTTCTATCCTTTGTACTGACTGTGGGTATGTGTTGGCCTGTAAAATCTGATATGTGTCCCGAAAATGTCCCACTTTGGCCATTTGAAAAGGTGGCAACCCTACCAATGGTCAAAGCATTCACTCAATATCTGCTCATTCGTGGTTCAAGTTGTCCTTGTCTGGACAGCCCAAAGATGAATGGGTATTACCCGAGTCTACCTACCATGTCATGAAAGATAAGTATTTGCGTGTACCCATGTGCGTGAAGTACAGCATGTGGAAGATCAAATATGCTAGGGTTGTCCTCACAACCATATTGGTACCAGAGATATGTAGAGTACGCAATGTGTACTGCTGTCTGTGCCATGGGCCATCGACCAGAGAAGGGATGGATGGTGTGTGTGGAATATGGGGGTGGGGGGTGACGTGTAATGTAATAATTTGCCAAGGGGAGACTGGGTCAGATGTACAATAGTTGAACTGGAGGTGTACGAGGGAGCAGTGGGTGAATCAGAAAGGAAATCAAAGACCATACATTCAGATCCACAATACACCCTGACAGGCCATACTGCAGAACACAATCCCACAAACATATGAACATTAAAATGTGCGATACACATGTACAGAAACGTTACCGACTCACACCCACATAATGGCCTGGCCTGAACTGGGCCATCCAACCCCAACACACCTGGATACATAATTGAATGCCTATCATCCCCTCCACAGCACACCCCCCCCTTGCTGAACATCCACCAAAACCACCCATACTCGGGCTGCTAGCTTGACGCAGCCATATCTGCACATAGTGCCCCCTACCCACATCTAGTAGGCAGTTTCACCCTAGGCAGTCTCAGGCTTGCAAACTAGGTATACCATGCACACATAACCCTACCATATTTTCAAATAGCCAGAAGAATGGGGTTCGTCATCCACAATTTTTGGACATCCCTCATGGGATAAGTGTCTGTTCTCAAGATTAGACTTTATGGCATAACACAATGCCCACCTCTGTTGACATCCGGGCACAAGTCAGATTAGCAGTACTTGTCCACAACCCTGCTCAGCCTCCACCCGGTCCTGCAGAACCTACGACCCAGGATTAAACACCTGACCGTGATGCATGTCTCCCCATGTGCATTATCGGGAATATATACCTTTCACATGTTCCCATGAAGATTCCCCATAGCCATCTTCCGAATAGTACATGTCCACAAATTGTATACCCCATCCAGGTTCCTTGTCGTAATGATGCACACAACCCCTGTATATCAACGGTACAGGTACCTCCCGTATGCGGTTGTTCATATACATGGCGATGTATATCTCCAGATATGTAGCCATATATCTATAAGTGTACATACTTATATTCGCATAGCTACACATCACACATACATGCATATAAGTAGTTGTCGAGTATGTGTGCTATTCATAAATATGTATACTTGCAAATGTATACATATGCCTTTCAGAAACATATGAACAGTAACATGTACTATACATAAGTACACCAACCAACTGTCACATTTCTTGCCAGTACTGTGGAATGCCTGTAGTAAAGTCATATATCCTAATTACCATCCATACAGAATGTATCACGGATGGTTTAGTGGTAAAACCAGTGACTATGGTGTTCCTGTTCCTGGGTCCAAGCCATGCAAGGGCTGCTAATTTTATATGATGGCCAGAATAATGGCAGTCGGATATAGGGTGATTAAGGTGCTTTAAAGCAGACATAAGCAGGTATGCACGACAGTAAGTGGCGGTCATTCAGCAGTATGGGAAATGTAAATAAGCATGTAGGTGTATATGCATTTGTATGTACAGACATATATATATATATATATATATATATATATATATATATATATATATATATATATATATATATACATATATATATTTATATATATATCCATGAAGAATGAACACGGTCACAATAAAACAGTCATAACAAATGTGAAGGGAAACAGCAGCGGAACCCCCCAGTAGCATTTCTTGCTGTCATATCAAGCTGCCCAAAGGTGAGCAAACCTACTGCATCTCCAACCACAGGTAGGATGTTAACAGTGGAATTAATTTTGTCCATGGGCTAAATCTGACTTTCAAGCAAGTACAGGACAGTCCCAATCACCATTCGGACAAGCCGAAAACCGGAAGACTAATTGAACACCATGACCATTATATGAAAGTGTGTCCCAGGACTATAAGCCTGGGACGTGCGAATATACTTGGAGTGAGCCAACATATGTGTCTAGAGCAGTAGGGAGTGGCTCATGTGTAGTGGTGTGGTTTATTTCTGACCAGAGAATGGATGACTGCTGTTTTAGTGATGTTTTGCTGTGTTTGTTCTGGTAACTATGAACCATGGGTATACATGCAAATGAAGAAGCACAGCAATAGTGTAGTGGTTAGAGCATCTGCCTATCGAGCAGATGTTGCCGGTTCGACTGCAGCACACACCATT
>NC_056725.1:1129361682-1129371682 GCF_019279795.1 Protopterus annectens | reverse complement strand
TAATATTCCGATGTGGGCACAGCTGATGCCCATACCTCCAAACCTCTAAGAGCACATCCACTGGATAGTCTGTAAACCATTGGGGGAACACAAAGGGACCATACCATTGAACTGTCCCCGATTACCAGGGATGTCCCTGATTACAACTCAGAATCTAACTCTGTCCCACCTAAACCCTCCTAGAACTAGTGATATTAGGAGGAAAGGTGGTGGATTACATGTAATGAATAACAACAACAATTAAGAGTCATAAACAGCATGTACCTCAGACAATGTGCATGAATACATATGCTCTGGGTCTGTCAATGTGTCAGGTTAATAGCACCAAAATTTTTAATGTGTCCCTGATGTTGTTATGCAGTGTCCCTGATTCAGTCTTTATTTTTCCCCATTCGTATGAGAGGTCTGATAGGGACAGAAAGCACATATTCTGCCGACTACCTTAGAAAGATGATAGAATAATAGGTATGCAGTAGCATGACTCGGCTGACAGATGTGGGTCCCAAAACCCAATTACTTGTCTGTATTGAAGAGTCTCAGTTCCCATGTATCAGCCAGATGGGTGCAGATTGTAAGAGGAACACACAAATAATATGAATAAAACACTGGACAGGCCCGCCGATTCCGTACAGTCGAAAGACATGCTGTCGCCTAATGGGCAGCCATTCCCAATACTGTAGGCATGTAATCCGATGTAATAGGCATCACAAGGTAATATTGCGGTCCTTGCTCCCACCCAGGGGTGTGAGTGTCAGATGTAAGCACCAATGTCGATGCATTTGCAAGTGTGGGAGCGAGCGGGTGTAAGCCTGTTTGGCTACCAGTATGTGAGTATTGCACTGGTAAAGCAATGTAGAGGCTAACCGAGTGTAAGAAGCTGTAACCAGAGGTTAGCATTGCTGAACACTGCACAAACCCATGCACACCCACTCACAACTGCTTTAATGTGCCTTAATCCCTCCATATCCAATGGCCTTGTTCTGCCCTGCAACAAAATAAACAACCTCTGCAAGGTTCGGAACCAGGACCCTGCACACACAGCTAATGTGATTTAGCAATACGCCATGGCAGATATACAGACATTGGTCATTACCACAAACATATCATACAGCGCAGTCATTCAACAGTATAGGAATGTATCCCATAATGTAGATGTATATGTGAGTGTTTATGTCCAGCTTATAGGTACATACATATATAGAGATATATCAGGAACATACCATGTGGCAACAAAGCATTACAAACGAATGAAAAGGGAAACACCAGCGACACCTGTATTATGTAGTGGTGTTGTCCTATGTAATATCAAGACTCCCTCAGACAAACGTGTCATTCATACATGCAAACAGTTGTACATTGGCCATATACATCACTCTGTGCATGTAATGTACATTAACACAACAGTACCTGTCCAATCATTATGTGAGAGTAGTACTCTTGCAAGGTGCTGTGTGCAACATCATCATCATGATAAAGGTAAATGGGGTAACCATAGAGGGACCGGTAGTGTTGTGTGTACAATGGGGTCATCCGAATCACGTGTACCTGGACCATTTAGGAGTGATGTGCATACCAGGATCATGCACCTGAGGGACAGGGGTGAGGATAACAGGAGTATGTTGTGATGCATATCACAAGGGTTATGTGTCCAGTGGGCATGTGTGTGAAATGGACAGCTATGTATAGGGCAGATGTTGTCCTAGGAACTGATTGGCCTTATGTTTCCATAGGGTGAGAGTGGGATGTGGGGGAAGGAGAGTAAGTATGCCCATGGAGGATAGGTAGGGTAGGATCACAGACAAGACAGCATACAGGGTTGGTATATGACACATGTGGGGGGATACACCTCGGACGAGGATGGGTGTTCGGCATTCACAAGCCCATGGGAACAGTGAGATGGAGGTCTCCAGCCATGGGCAGCCACCACTGCACCAAAACAGCTGCAAAGGAGATAGTGCTGGGGGCTGTCCAGGAGGGGCAGCCTCACCCTGTAAATGTGACACTCCACCCTTGAGCTTGCATATCTGGCTTTGGAACCCCTTAGTGAGCCCCAACGCACCACGGCCAGGAACGCACGACAGCAGACATGTTCCTGTCTGGCCCTGCTCCCAGGGGGGACATGCCCCATCCCCAGTGGTGGTACCACCAGAAGGTGGTGCAGAGCCAACAGAGGTTGAGGTCCAAGGCTGGGCCCCAGATGTGCTGGTGCCCAGTGCCATGGTCAGCTGAAGTAGGACAGGAGGTTCTGCTGGGACCTCCCAACCCATACAGCCTATGGTGTTGCAGTTTAAACTCAGATATGGCTTAGTAATAGACAACAGCATTCAAGATTACCTACAACAGTATGCATAGATATCACTATCAACCCAACACAACAGATGGTATACATTTGCAGAGGGAGCACAACACATGCATATATACTGCATGACATCTGTACAATGTGTAGTAGATGTGTGACTGCAGCTATGAACAGTTGCCCATTATTGGCTTGTCACTGGGAACCCCAGACAGTGTCTGTCATACCACTGTTTCATGTGACATATGTCCAGTCAAGAATGCAATGGCAGTAACACATCCCTTTCACCATGTACTGTCTGCAATTCTCACACTATGCTCCTGCTGTGCACAGATGTGTGTTCAGTGTGTAACACAGGAAACAAATAGTTCCACACACTGACCAGTCCACAGATGGCCCTACAGATGGGGGTCCCTCATGAACAGAGCACTGTCATGTTTGTTTTAAAACATGCAGAATAGCCATTACCACACACAACATGTTAAACAGGCAGTAGTCTTAATGCAGCATAGCTACACTTACATGCTGTAGTCATGTCTGGCACATCACCCTACTGTCTTTAGGCTATTTCCCACTGTGTATGATGTTTGAGGAACATCCAGATATCATCTGTGATGCCATTTCAAAACACCACATCCAGGTACCACTCACAGCGACTGTCATGGCTAAACACCAACATGATGTTCCTAGATAATGTACTGTGTTTATCATGCGAATGGCTATGGGAACATCATCACAGCTGTTCCACATGCAATCAGCTAGAGGAGGACTGCAATAGGTGCCATCACCTGATCATGTCCATCACTTACACCTCCACATCCACCAGAGAGTGTGTGGGAGGGACAGACAAAGTACACCAGAGAAGAACTTGGAGACTAAACCCTAAGCATCATCTGCCACACACCTACCAGTACAGGGGTCAAACCCCTGACTGACTGGTCATTACTATTACATGTGCATGAAGTTACTACATGTGCCATAAAGCTGACATGTTGCTGTGCTGTAAGAACATATATGTGTGTAGGTGAGAGACATCTGCAACAGAGATATAGTAGACATACATTAGGTGTAGCACACATGGCTGTCCACGTGAACAGATGCCATTGTCACCACAACCACACTCTCTAATGGACTCACATTGACACTCTTTGCCAGGGCCACAAATACACACCCTAACTACTTAGTTTGCCACACTGCAGTAATGCGCAAGACTACATGCACCACAGGTGATATCTGGAGGTTCTATGTGCTAGGGCATGTGAAAGTGTTTGACATCTGTTGGTATGCCAGCAAGGATTATACTGGGAGTGACTGTGGTTGGGAGCATCATAACCCACATGCAGACACAAGGTGCCAGTACTGACATGCATGTATGCATTGCTTCATGGGTGTGTAGTGGTTGGCTGTGCAAGATGGCTGTACAAGGCTGGGTGAGGGGTAATCCTTGTCATTGTGCCACCCGACAATAGTGTGCAGTGTGGTACAGTGGTGTAGTGTCTGCAATGTCCCACACAGATGGGTACTGCATGATCTGCCCTGACATTCTGGTTACCATTGTGTATGGCCATAGCTTTACAATGCATGCCATGTCTGTGTTTGATAGTCCTTTGCATGCACATTGCCTGGGATGTGCATGTCCCACAATACTGTACAGTGGCATGTACAGGTGTACCTGGTTTGGCAGGCACATGTTGTGTACACAGACTGTTATCCCCCAATATGGCAATACTGGCCTGGTGTGGCGAAACCTGCTTATAGTCAGCAGGTCGACCCTGCACCTGCATTGATAGCATGATGCAGGTATTCCCTGGTGTCACTGGCATTGGTCCATACAGGGCACATGTGTATGGCATTGTATGGCCTCTGTGGATCACATTTGATGGCACCAAATATGTTGCAGGCATCCAGTGGGGAACATAGTGAAGGCACATTGTCCACAATTATGTGCCTATTGTACCACTGTACAGAGTGCCATGTCCTCTGCAACCCACTGCAATCACACCATGCCTACTATCTGTCATCAATGTGCATGGTACTAGCAACATAGCGGGATATACTAGGCAAGTGTGCTTGTGTATGACACATGGGTGCAGGACATATACCGGGTACTAGTAGGGTTGCATACTTTGTTCACCAGGCCTTTTGCCAGATGTAGGGGTATGGATTACCAACACAGTCCCGTGGCTGACTGACATCTGTACTCCTCATGAGGTGGCCAATGTGTCATAAGACAGACACTATATAGGAAAACTACAAAATCAGCTCCCCAACATGTCCAGTGGTTAGACACTCACAGCCACCTCCACACAGGCTATGACAGCCAAAACACACACTTGCCATGTCCTGTATTCGAACCCCTACCTACCATATCACACTGCAGCAATACACATTTAGGGCATGCCCTATGGTGAATACTGGGTTACTGCACTCTTAGAGGTGTATTCCTAGGTGAGTGACAACAGCAGGATTGGCAAAGGTGGTCATGTGATTTGTACAGAGATTGCATACTCTACAAAGCATTGTACTTGTCTCATGCAGACACACACACACACACACACACACACACACTCACTCACACACACAGTTGGCAAGTCTGGGATTAGAACACCGACCTAACCACTTTATCACAGTACAGCATTACGCAGTTACAGAACATGCTACTGAGATTACTGGGTCACAGCACTCCCAGAGGTGTAGTTCTAGGTGGGTGACATCATCAGCCTTGCCAAAGTTGGGTATAGGAATTGTATGGAGTGTGAGTAGTCTAAAAACATTGTTCTGTCTTCAGCAGATGGAGAGACACACACCCACACAGTTGGCAAGTCTGGGATTAGAACACCCACCTAACTACTTTATCACACTACAGCATTAAGCAGTTACAGAACGAGCTACCGATATTACTGAGTCACAACACTCCCAGAGGTGTATTTCTAGGTGGGTGACATCATCAGACTTGACAAAGTTGGGTATAGGAATTGTATGGAGAATGAGCAGTCTAAAAGCATTATTCTGTCCTTAGGCAGATGGAGGTACACACACACACATACTTGGCAAGTCTGGGATTAGAACACCAACCTAACTACTTTATCACACTACAGCATTATGCACTTACAGAACGTGCTACTGAGATTACTGGGTCACAGCACTCCCAGAGGTGTATTTCTAGGCGGGTGACATCATCAGCCTTGCCAAAGTTGGGTATAGGAATTGTATGGAGTGTGAGCAGTCTAAAATAATTATTTTGTCCTCAGGCAGATGGAGGCACACACACATGCCAGTGGTGGGATCAGAACACCTGCCTATCTACAGATAACTATTACAAAACTACATAGTTACAAGTCACGCCACAGAGACTCCGCATTTCAAGGTTGTCATTATGACCTTCTAGGAATGCGGATATCAACAGGGATGCTGGCAGTTAAGATGTACATACCTGTGAACCTGTGTGTTTAAAGTAGGAATCCATCGTGAACGGGAGTATGCCCATCTGTGGAATGGACGATTACTATTACTATACAGGATTACAATGGCCATGCCCATACACATAGAGGCACATAACCGACACAAGGTGTAACTGGGCATGCTCACACACTTAGTAGCACAGGGCTGTTCGGAATGCACTATATCTTCATCTACACAAAGTTATCCTGGGCATGCTCATACACTTAGTAGCACAGGGCTGTTTGGGATGCACTCTGATTCTAAACACGGAAGGCCACAGTGGCCATGCTATTACAGTTAGACGTAAAGAACACATTATAATGGACTCCAGTGTTAGTAGTTGTCATTGTTAGCAGGAACGTTGCACTACATATATCTGACACTGGTCATCTACACAATGTCTGCTGCTGTCCATCACCTTAGATGTACCATTCTATACCAAGCACAATACTACTACTCGCAGTGATGTCTTGCTAGGAGTGGCAAATGCTTGACCAACACAATGAGCCAATGTCCTGCTGTAATTACGAGGTTGTCCAGTATTTGTCATTCAGGGATGACATGACTGAAAGTAGACAGGCCTTTGTCACATATCACATGCATCCATGATTCAAGGGAGTGGGGATAATACCTAGGTCATATTCGCCCATATAGTGCCATTCCAAGTCAAATGTCCTAAACAGAGGATAACACCCTGACACCTAGAGGACAACTCCATTGTATGCTTATGCTAATCAGTGCTATATGTGTAGTGTTCGTGATCACAGCTGCTCACTGCAGATCCAACAATGGGGAATACTGACATCTGTGCAGTGAAGAACACCTGGCTGAAGGCTCTGTAGTGCACAATAGCACTACCACCATATACCTCAGAACCAGACATGTGGGCCATAACACAGGTACGGACCACTCCAGGTGGTGGTGTCCCCGCATTCATAAAGGCCACTCACATGTACTGACCAGTACTCCCACAAAAGGCATCACAGATGAGTCAGGTGCAGGTCACAGTGTCAAATGTTGCATTCTAGGATGTAACCCTCAGACACCACCATGCCCTCGGATCACCAACACACATCCATACATGTGGTAGGACATATAATAGTACAACACCATGTGACCTTTGACCAGTGGACTGTACCTAGCTCTACATCAACTCTGCAGAGTACCCGTGTACTGACACAGTTGCATCATGTGTTATGCAATGCAACGATACCACTGTTTGTAACCAGGTCAGCTGTACACATACCAGGGTCCCTCGGTTATTTACAGCATTAACAGATGACTGTTGCTGTACACCAGTAAACACCCTCATGTTTGGATATGACATACATGTACCTGCCCTGGATATGTACATGTCACACACATACAACATATATGTAAATAGCATAGCTGTTGTTGTCCTTTGTGCAGACAGGTGGCTACAGCCATTACACACATGCACATGGAAGTAGGTCCATGGCTGCTGAATGCTAACAGTACATAAGGTATGATATCAATGTTGACAGAGGTAACATCCCCCCTGTACTGGTCATCCATGACACCTATCATATCATACAACAGTCCATGTGTCATGTATGTCATTACACATATCCACCAAATGCAATGCCTATACAAACATGCCCAAATGACAGGAATGTAGGACCTACACACATGTACACATAGTGGTGTGTGTTCAGATACCATGCGTGTGCAGTTGCTGATGTTTGCAGGTGACATGTGTCTTAGTACATCATGCAATTGCAATGCAGCCTCAACATTGCCAACTATATATGGTGATATGCTGAAAGTACGGTAAGATGTACTTCAGGTATGGACAGATGTGTGGACATAACTAAGTGGTAGGGCATCTTTGCAGATGGATGTTTGCTGAGGACAGCTCACAGGTGTGTCACAAGCAGTCCTACAATAACCTGTGTAACCATTAAGCTATGGTTTTGTTAATTGAAGGGGAACACACACAACTTAGACAGCGGTCAGGGTGACACCGAAGATAAATCACTTGACACCTATAACAGTTAAGACCTCCTGTGTGCATATATTAGCACAGTTGCCAAAGGAAGCATCAGTACACTTTGTAATGCATGCAATACTGCTGTAAGTCTGTCATACATATCATGAGATAGGCAGGTGTTTGATTCACAGTACTGGCATGTGCAATTGTGTGTGTGTCCATATATGTCACATATGGTGGGAAATACATCTCAGTTGTTACTCACTCTCCTGTACACTGTTGTAGACATCTGTACAGACTGCAGTGTAGAAAGCAAGACATAGGCAGGGGTGTGTATCTCACACATCTGAGGTATCTGTATGTGTGTGACATAGGTGTATTCAATAGTGAACGCCACAGTGTGTGTGTGTGTGTGTGTGTGTGTGTGTGTGTGTGTGTGTGTGTGTGTGTGTGTGTGTGTGTGTGTGTGTGTGTGTGTCTGTGTGTGTGTGTGTGTGTATGGCTGTCTGGTCCCTGGAGTGAGGCTGTATGATACCATAGTGAACTGATAAGACCCCTCCTCCCATCCAGGTGATGCAATCTACTATCCCAGTTGATGTCCTCGATCTTAGGCTATACTGACTACCTGTACATGTGTAATCTCTGTGGCACCTCATGTAAGTGCACAGTACTGTAATGATGATTTGCACATAGGCAGGGGTCCTCACCTCAACACTAGCAACTGTTTGTGTGTGTGTGTGTGTGTGTGTGTGTGTGTGTGTGTGTGTGTGTGTGTGTGTGTGTGTGTTTGTTACTGTGTCAGTGAATATGTGAATGTGTGGGTGTGTTACTGTGTCTCTGAATACATGTGTGTGAATACCTGAGTGTGTGGGTGTAGTTGTGTGTTCGCATCCTGTCATGGGAACGTGTATTACTTCTTCCCAATGAGGCATCACACTTTCCACTGGCATTTACCCTTGTCATCAGCTAGACCACTCTCTTACCTCCACACTCCATGTAACTGTACCTGTGATGTCACCCAGTATGGATGTCACGTCTCTAACCACAGTAGCTTAATACACAGCTATCATGCTCTTGGATTAGTAGATCTGTAGACGTGTTTAGAATGTGGGACTTTCTAACTGTGATGTGGAAGCTACAAGGTGCATGCTGGTATTTTCATACATACCTGTGAGTAGTCCACATTTACATATGGGACACTAACTCAAACTGACATCCACCGGCACATGCAATTAGACCTGAAGGAGGAAAGCAGAACATCATGACCAACATCCAGTTACTGTTGTTACACATGACACATACTGTTAACGGTACAAAATGCATTCTAAACCTGTACTAAATGGTATGTCTACTGCTGGCTGTCAACAGTACACAACAATTGTAATCTACCCTTATCTTCCTAGTCTGTTCACCCTGTGCATCAGACCATATGAGCATGTCCCTGCACCGATGGTGTGGATAACAGGGATATGGCACAAGCATCATCATATGCACAGGGTGATAATGTTTTCCAGAGGCCTAGGCTGCACGATTGGATGACATTATGTGAGTGGGTTAGGGACTTTGATCTCATTGGGCATGTGTGGATGTTATGCATGTGTGTTTTGCAGTGCCCTACATATGTTTCCGGTGTGTGCATGTATGTATGCACACAGTTCTGGCATGTGTCTGGCCTACACAGGGGTATTATTGACAGCTGTGGACTGAACAAGCCAGGGTTTACAGTTCATGGTGTCTGGCCACGGCCACATGACCTGTGCCTGCCAGGGGTTGCACGGGCACTACCAGGAAGAGGTGCAGATTGGGTACTGCCTGATGACACATGTCCACTGGAACCATGTCCCTGTTGGGACCGCCCAGGGCCACATGCACGTGACCTGCTGTGTCCTGGTGTGGACAGCACCAGCTGCACTGCTGCTGCTACTACCACTATGGTATCAGGCATGTGAGGTAGCTTGTTCACGTAGACCTGCAATAGGTGATGTAGCTGGCCTATGTCCATGTGCCCGACACCTCACTCCTACCAGATGTTCCAGCACAGACGTCCCACACTCACAGATTGTCATGCCATGGCCAAGGACTCCAACCATGTCACTCAATCGTCTATCCAAAACTTCAGCAATCTGCTGTTGAGCATTTACCATTGCCTGGATGTTATTGTTTAAACAACGGACAGCAGCCTCTGAAGCCTCTGACCTTCTCTGTTGTGCCATTCAGCACATGCCTGTGCCTCCATTACAGCCTGAAACATGCATATGGTGACACCAGCTGCTGCACTCTGTCTTGCAGGGGCATGTGTTGCCAAGCCCATG